>NC_091195.1:33823100-33920600 GCF_040958095.1 Procambarus clarkii
GGCCACTGTGTAGTGAACTACCAGGTTGTTGTGTTGAGGAACCTGAAGCTGGCCACTGTGTAGTGAACTACCAGGTTGTTGTGTTGTGGAACCTGAAGCTGGCCACTGTGTAGTGAACTACCAGGTTGTTGTGTTGAGGAACCTGAAGCTGGCCACTGTGTAGTGAACTACCAGGTTGTTGTGTTGAGGAACCTGAAGCTGGCCACTGTGTAGTGAACTACCAGGTTGTTGTGTTGTGTTGAGGAACCTGAAGCTGGCCACTGTGTAGTGAACTACCAGGTTGTTGTGTTGAGGAACCTGAAGCTGGTCACTGTGTAGTGAACTACCAGGTTGTTGTGTTGAGGAACCTGAAGCTGGCCACTGTGTAGTGAACTACCAGGTTGTTGTGTTGAGGAACCTGAAGCTGGCCACTGTGTAGTGAACTACCAGGTTGTTGTGTTGAGGAACCTGAAGCTGGCCACTGTGTAGTGAACTACCAGGTTGTTGTGTTGAGGAACCTGAAGCTGGCCACTGTGTAGTGAACTACCAGGTTGTTGTGTTGAGGAACCTGAAGCTGGCCACTGTGTAGTGAACTACCAGGTTGTTGTGTTGAGGAACCTGAAGCTGGTCACTGTGTAGTGAACTACCAGGTTGTTGTTGTGTTGTGGAACCTGAAGCTGGCCACTGTGTAGTGAACTACCAGGTTGTTGTGTTGTGGAACCTGAAGCTGGCCACTGTGTAGTGAACTACCAGGTTGTTGTGTTGTGGAACCTGAAGCTGGCCACTGTGTAGTGAACTACCAGGTTGTTGTGTTGAGGAACCTGAAGCTGGCCACTGTGTAGTGAACTACCAGGTTGTTGTGTTGAGGAACCTGAAGCTGGTCCACTGTGTAGTGAACTACCAGGTTGTTGTTGTGTTGTGGAACCTGAAGCTGGCCACTGTGTAGTGAACTACCAGGTTGTTGTGTTGAGGAACCTGAAGCTGGCCACTGTGTAGTGAACTACCAGGTTGTTGTGTTGAGGAACCTGAAGCTGGCCACTGTGTAGTGAACTACCAGGTTGTTGTGTTGAGGAACCTGAAGCTGGTCACTGTGTAGTGAACTACCAGGTTGTTGTGTTGAGGAACCTGAAGCTGGCCACTGTGTAGTGAACTACCAGGTTGTTGTGTTGTGGAACCTGAAGCTGGCCACTGTGTAGTGAACTACCAGGTTGTTGTGTTGTGTTGAGGAACCTGAAGCTGGCCACTGTGTAGTGAACTACCAGGTTGTTGTGTTGTGTTGAGGAACCTGAAGCTGGCCACTGTGTAGTGAACTACCAGGTTGTTGTGTTGAGGAACCTGAAGCTGGCCACTGTGTAGTGAACTACCAGGTTGTTGTGTTGAGGAACCTGAAGCTGGTCACTGTGTAGTGAACTACCAGGTTGTTGTGTTGAGGAACCTGAAGCTGGCCACTGTGTAGTGAACTACCAGGTTGTTGTGTTGTGGAACCTGAAGCTGGCCACTGTGTAGTGAACTACCAGGTTGTTGTGTTGTGTTGAGGAACCTGAAGCTGGCCACTGTGTAGTGAACTACCAGGTTGTTGTGTTGTGTTGAGGAACCTGAAGCTGGCCACTGTGTAGTGAACTACCAGGTTGTTGTGTTGAGGAACCTGAAGCTGGCCACTGTGTAGTGAACTACCAGGTTGTTGTGTTGTGTTGTGGAACCTGAAGCTGGCCACTGTGTAGTGAACTACCAGGTTGTTGTGTTGAGGAACCTGAAGCTGGTCACTGTGTAGTGAACTACCAGGTTGTTGTGTTGAGGAACCTGAAGCTGGCCACTGTGTAGTGAACTACCAGGTTGTTGTGTTGAGGAACCTGAAGCTGGCCACTGTGTAGTGAACTACCAGGTTGTTGTGTTGTGGAACCTGAAGCTGGTCACTGTGTTGTGAACTACCAGGTTGTTGTGTTGTGTTGAGGAACCTGAAGCTGGCCACTGTGTAGTGAACTACCAGGTTGTTGTGTTGTGGAACCTGAAGCTGGCCACTGTGTTGTGAACTACCAGGTTGTTGTGTTGTGGAACCTGAAGCTGGTCACTGTGTAGTGAACTACCAGGTTGTTGTGTTGTGTTGAGGAACCTGAAGCTGGCCACTGTGTAGTGAACTACCAGGTTGTTGTGTTGAGGAACCTGAAGCTGGCCACTGTGTTGTGAACTACCAGGTTGTTGTGTTGTGTTGAGGAACCTGAAGCTGGCCACTGTGTTGTGAACTACCAGGTTGTTGTGTTGTGGAACCTGATGCTGGCCACTGTGTAGTGAACTACCAGGTTGTTGTGTTGTGTTGAGGAACCTGAAGCTGGCCACTGTGTAGTGAACTACCAGGTTGTTGTGTTGTGTTGAGGAACCTGAAGCTGGCCACTGTGTAGTGAACTACCAGGTTGTTGTGTTGTGGAACCTGAAGCTGGTCACTGTGTAGTGAACTACCAGGTTGTTGTGTTGTGTTGTGGAACCTGAAGCTGGCCACTGTGTAGTGAACTACCAGGTTGTTGTGTTGAGGAACCTGAAGCTGGTCACTGTGTAGTGAACTACCAGGTTGTTGTGTTGAGGAACCTGAAGCTGGCCACTGTGTAGTGAACTACCAGGTTGTTGTGTTGAGGAACCTGAAGCTGGCCACTGTGTAGTGAACTACCAGGTTGTTGTGTTGAGGAACCTGAAGCTGGCTACTGTGTAGTGAACTACCAGGTTGTTGTGTTGTGTTGAGGAACCTGAAGCTGGCCACTGTGTAGTGAACTACCAGGTTGTTGTGTTGAGGAACCTGAAGCTGGCCACTGTGTAGTGAACTACCAGGTTGTTGTGTTGAGGAACCTGAAGCTGGCCACTGTGTAGTGAACTACCAGGTTGTTGTGTTGAGGAACCTGAAGCTGGCCACTGTGTAGTGAACTACCAGGTTGTTGTGTTGAGGAACCTGAAGCTGGCCACTGTGTAGTGAACTACCAGGTTGTTGTGTTGAGGAACCTGAAGCTGGTC
Source organism: Procambarus clarkii (assembly GCF_040958095.1). Lineage (NCBI taxonomy): Eukaryota > Metazoa > Arthropoda > Malacostraca > Decapoda > Cambaridae > Procambarus > Procambarus clarkii. The sequence goes on from NC_091195.1 coordinate 33,826,077, forward strand.
ACTGTGTAGTGAACTACCAGGTTGTTGTGTTGAGGAACCTGAAGTCGGTCACTGTGTAGTGAACTTCCAGGTTGTTGTGTTGTGTTGAGGAACCTGAAGCTGGCCACTGTGTTGTGAACTACCAGGTTGTTGTGTTGAGGAACCTGAAGCTGGTCACTGTGTAGTGAACTACCAGGTTGTTGTGTTGAGGAACCTGAAGCTGGCCACTGTGTTGTGAACTACCAGGTTGTTGTGTTGTGGAACCTGAAGCTGGCCACTGTGTAGTGAACTACCAGGTTGTTGTGTTGAGGAACCTGAAGCTGGCCACTGTGTAGTGAACTACCAGGTTGTTGTGTTGAGGAACCTGAAGCTGGCCACTGTGTAGTGAACTACCAGGTTGTTGTGTTGAGGAACCTGAAGCTGGCTACTGTGTAGTGAACTACCAGGTTGTTGTGTTGTGTTGAGGAACCTGAAGCTGGCCACTGTGTAGTGAACTACCAGGTTGTTGTGTTGTGTTGAGGAACCTGAAGCTGGCCACTGTGTAGTGAACTACCAGGTTGTTGTGTTGTGGAACCTGAAGCTGGTCACTGTGTAGTGAACTACCAGGTTGTTGTGTTGAGGAACCTGAAGCTGGCCACTGTGTAGTGAACTACTAGGTTGTTGTGTTGAGGAACCTGAAGCTGGTCACTGTGTTGTGAACTACCAGGTTGTTGTGTTGTGGAACCTGATGCTGGCCACTGTGTTGTGAACTACCAGGTTGTTGTGTTGAGGAACCTGAAGCTGGTCACTGTGTAGTGAACTACCAGGTTGTTGTGTTGAGGAACCTGAAGCTGGTCACTGTGTAGTGAACTACCAGGTTGTTGTGTTGAGGAACCTGAAGCTGGCCACTGTGTTGTGAACTACCAGGTTGTTGTGTTGAGGAACCTGAAGCTGGTCACTGTGTAGTGAACTACCAGGTTGTTGTGTTGAGGAACCTGAAGCTGGTCACTGTGTAGTGAACTACCAGGTTGTTGTGTTGTGTTGAGGAACCTGAAGCTGGCCACTGTGTTGTGAACTACCAGGTTGTTGTGTTGAGGAACCTGAAGCTGGCCACTGTGTAGTGAACTACCAGGTTGTTGTGTTGTGTTGAGGAACCTGAAGCTGGCCACTGTGTTGTGAACTACCAGGTTGTTGTGTTGTGGAACCTGAAGCTGGTCACTGTGTAGTGAACTACCAGGTTGTTGTATTGAGGAACCTGAAGCTGGCCACTGTGTAGTGAACTACCAGGTTGTTGTGTTGAGGAACCTGAAGCTGGCCACTGTGTAGTGAACTACCAGGTTGTTGTGTTGAGGAACCTGAAGCTGGCTACTGTGTAGTGAACTACCAGGTTGTTGTGTTGTGTTGAGGAACCTGAAGCTGGCCACTGTGTAGTGAACTACCAGGTTGTTGTGTTGTGTTGAGGAACCTGAAGCTGGCCACTGTGTAGTGAACTACCAGGTTGTTGTGTTGTGGAACCTGAAGCTGGTCACTGTGTAGTGAACTACCAGGTTGTTGTGTTGAGGAACCTGAAGCTGGCCACTGTGTAGTGAACTACTAGGTTGTTGTGTTGAGGAACCTGAAGCTGGTCACTGTGTTGTGAACTACCAGGTTGTTGTGTTGTGGAACCTGATGCTGGCCACTGTGTTGTGAACTACCAGGTTGTTGTGTTGAGGAACCTGAAGCTGGTCACTGTGTAGTGAACTACCAGGTTGTTGTGTTGAGGAACCTGAAGCTGGTCACTGTGTAGTGAACTACCAGGTTGTTGTGTTGAGGAACCTGAAGCTGGCCACTGTGTTGTGAACTACCAGGTTGTTGTGTTGAGGAACCTGAAGCTGGTCACTGTGTAGTGAACTACCAGGTTGTTGTGTTGAGGAACCTGAAGCTGGTCACTGTGTAGTGAACTACCAGGTTGTTGTGTTGTGTTGAGGAACCTGAAGCTGGCCACTGTGTTGTGAACTACCAGGTTGTTGTGTTGAGGAACCTGAAGCTGGCCACTGTGTAGTGAACTACCAGGTTGTTGTGTTGTGTTGAGGAACCTGAAGCTGGCCACTGTGTTGTGAACTACCAGGTTGTTGTGTTGTGGAACCTGAAGCTGGTCACTGTGTAGTGAACTACCAGGTTGTTGTATTGAGGAACCTGAAGCTGGCCACTGTGTAGTGAACTACCAGGTTGTTGTGTTGTGGAACCTGAAGCTGGCCACTGTGTAGTGAACTACCAGGTTGTTGTGTTGTGGAACCTGAAGCTGGTCACTGTGTAGTGAACTACCAGGTTGTTGTATTGAGGAACCTGAAGCTGGCCACTGTGTAGTGAACTACCAGGTTGTTGTGTTGTGGAACCTGAAGCTGGCCACTGTGTAGTGAACTACCAGGTTGTTGTGTTGTGGAACCTGAAGCTGGCCACTGTGTAGTGAACTACCAGGTTGTTGTATTGAGGAACCTGAAGCTGGCCACTGTGTAGTGAACTACCAGGTTGTTGTGTTGAGGAACCTGAAGCTGGTCACTGTGTAGTGAACTACCAGGTTGTTGTGTTGTGTTGTGGAACCTGAAGCTGGCCACTGTGTAGTGAACTACCAGGTTGTTGTGTTGTGGAACCTGAAGCTGGTCACTGTGTAGTGAACTACCAGGTTGTTGTGTTGTGGAACCTGAAGCTGGTCACTGTGTAGTGAACTACCAGGTTGTTGTGTTGTGGAACCTGAAGCTGGCCACTGTGTTGTGAACTACCAGGTTGTTGTGTTGTGTTGAGGAACCTGAAGCTGGCCACTGTGTAGTGAACTACCAGGTTGTTGTGTTGAGGAACCTGAAGCTGGTCACTGTGTAGTAAACTACCAGGTTGTTGTGTTGAGGAACCTGAAGCTGGTCACTGTGTAGTGAACTACCAGGTTGTTGTGTTGTGGAACCTGAAGCTGGCCACTGTGTTGTGAACTACCAGGTTGTTGTGTTGTGTTGAGGAACCTGAAGCTGGCCACTGTGTAGTGAACTACCAGGTTGTTGTGTTGTGGAACCTGAAGCTGGTCACTGTGTAGTGAACTACCAGGTTGTTGTGTTGTGGAACCTGAAGCTGGCCACTGTGTAGTGAACTACCAGGTTGTTGTTTTGTGGAACCTGAAGCTGGCAACTGTGTAGTGAACTACCAGGTTGTTGTGTTGTGTTGAGGAACCTGAAGCTGGCCACTGTGTAGTGAACTACCAGGTTGTTGTGTTGTGTTGAGGAACCTGAAGCTGGCCACTGTGTAGTGAACTACCAGGTTGTTGTGTTGAGGAACCTGAAGCTGGCCACTGTGTAGTGAACTACCAGGTTGTTGTGTTGTGTTGAGGAACCTGAAGCTGGCCACTGTGTAGTGAACTACCAGGTTGTTGTGTTGTGGAACCTGAAGCTGGTCACTGTGTAGTGAACTACCAGGTTGTTGTGTTGAGGAACCTGAAGCTGGCCACTGTGTAGTGAACTACCAGGTTGTTGTGTTGTGGAACCTGAAGCTGGTCACTGTGTAGTGAACTACCAGGTTGTTGTGTTGAGGAACCTGAAGCTGGCCACTGTGTAGTGAACTACCAGGTTGTTGTGTTGTGGAACCTGAAGCTGGCCACTGTGTAGTGAACTACCAGGTTGTTGTGTTGTGGAACCTGAAGCTGGCCACTGTGTAGTGAACTACCAGGTTGTTGTGTTGAGGAACCTGAAGCTGGCCACTGTGTAGTGAACTACCAGGTTGTTGTGTTGAGGAACCTGAAGCTGGCCACTGTGTAGTGAACTACCAGGTTGTTGTGTTGTGTTGAGGAACCTGAAGCTGGCCACTGTGTAGTGAACTACCAGGTTGTTGTGTTGAGGAACCTGAAGCTGGTCACTGTGTAGTGAACTACCAGGTTGTTGTGTTGAGGAACCTGAAGCTGGCCACTGTGTAGTGAACTACCAGGTTGTTGTGTTGAGGAACCTGAAGCTGGCCACTGTGTAGTGAACTACCAGGTTGTTGTGTTGAGGAACCTGAAGCTGGCCACTGTGTAGTGAACTACCAGGTTGTTGTGTTGAGGAACCTGAAGCTGGCCACTGTGTAGTGAACTACCAGGTTGTTGTGTTGAGGAACCTGAAGCTGGCCACTGTGTAGTGAACTACCAGGTTGTTGTGTTGAGGAACCTGAAGCTGGTCACTGTGTAGTGAACTACCAGGTTGTTGTGTTGTGTTGTGGAACCTGAAGCTGGCCACTGTGTAGTGAACTACCAGGTTGTTGTGTTGTGGAACCTGAAGCTGGCCACTGTGTAGTGAACTACCAGGTTGTTGTGTTGTGGAACCTGAAGCTGGCCACTGTGTAGTGAACTACCAGGTTGTTGTGTTGAGGAACCTGAAGCTGGCCACTGTGTAGTGAACTACCAGGTTGTTGTGTTGAGGAACCTGAAGCTGGTCACTGTGTAGTGAACTACCAGGTTGTTGTGTTGTGTTGTGGAACCTGAAGCTGGCCACTGTGTAGTGAACTACCAGGTTGTTGTGTTGAGGAACCTGAAGCTGGCCACTGTGTAGTGAACTACCAGGTTGTTGTGTTGAGGAACCTGAAGCTGGCCACTGTGTAGTGAACTGCCAGGTTGTTGTGTTGAGGAACCTGAAGCTGGTCACTGTGTAGTGAACTACCAGGTTGTTGTGTTGAGGAACCTGAAGCTGGCCACTGTGTAGTGAACTACCAGGTTGTTGTGTTGTGGAACCTGAAGCTGGCCACTGTGTAGTGAACTACCAGGTTGTTGTGTTGTGTTGAGGAACCTGAAGCTGGCCACTGTGTAGTGAACTACCAGGTTGTTGTGTTGTGTTGAGGAACCTGAAGCTGGCCACTGTGTAGTGAACTACCAGGTTGTTGTGTTGAGGAACCTGAAGCTGGCCACTGTGTAGTGAACTACCAGGTTGTTGTGTTGTGTTGTGGAACCTGAAGCTGGCCACTGTGTAGTGAACTACCAGGTTGTTGTGTTGAGGAACCTGAAGCTGGTCACTGTGTAGTGAACTACCAGGTTGTTGTGTTGAGGAACCTGAAGCTGGCCACTGTGTAGTGAACTACCAGGTTGTTGTGTTGAGGAACCTGAAGCTGGCCACTGTGTAGTGAACTACCAGGTTGTTGTGTTGTGGAACCTGAAGCTGGTCACTGTGTTGTGAACTACCAGGTTGTTGTGTTGTGTTGAGGAACCTGAAGCTGGCCACTGTGTAGTGAACTACCAGGTTGTTGTGTTGTGGAACCTGAAGCTGGCCACTGTGTTGTGAACTACCAGGTTGTTGTGTTGTGGAACCTGAAGCTGGTCACTGTGTAGTGAACTACCAGGTTGTTGTGTTGTGTTGAGGAACCTGAAGCTGGCCACTGTGTAGTGAACTACCAGGTTGTTGTGTTGAGGAACCTGAAGCTGGCCACTGTGTTGTGAACTACCAGGTTGTTGTGTTGTGTTGAGGAACCTGAAGCTGGCCACTGTGTTGTGAACTACCAGGTTGTTGTGTTGTGGAACCTGAAGCTGGCCACTGTGTAGTGAACTACCAGGTTGTTGTGTTGTGTTGAGGAACCTGAAGCTGGCCACTGTGTAGTGAACTACCAGGTTGTTGTGTTGTGTTGAGGAACCTGAAGCTGGCCACTGTGTAGTGAACTACCAGGTTGTTGTGTTGTGGAACCTGAAGCTGGTCACTGTGTAGTGAACTACCAGGTTGTTGTGTTGTGTTGTGGAACCTGAAGCTGGCCACTGTGTAGTGAACTACCAGGTTGTTGTGTTGAGGAACCTGAAGCTGGTCACTGTGTAGTGAACTACCAGGTTGTTGTGTTGAGGAACCTGAAGCTGGCCACTGTGTAGTGAACTACCAGGTTGTTGTGTTGAGGAACCTGAAGCTGGCCACTGTGTAGTGAACTACCAGGTTGTTGTGTTGAGGAACCTGAAGCTGGCTACTGTGTAGTGAACTACCAGGTTGTTGTGTTGTGTTGAGGAACCTGAAGCTGGCCACTGTGTAGTGAACTACCAGGTTGTTGTGTTGAGGAACCTGAAGCTGGCCACTGTGTAGTGAACTACCAGGTTGTTGTGTTGAGGAACCTGAAGCTGGCCACTGTGTAGTGAACTACCAGGTTGTTGTGTTGAGGAACCTGAAGCTGGCCACTGTGTAGTGAACTACCAGGTTGTTGTGTTGAGGAACCTGAAGCTGGCCACTGTGTAGTGAACTACCAGGTTGTTGTGTTGAGGAACCTGAAGCTGGTCACTGTGTAGTGAACTACCAGGTTGTTGTGTTGAGGAACCTGAAGTCGGTCACTGTGTAGTGAACTTCCAGGTTGTTGTGTTGTGTTGAGGAACCTGAAGCTGGCCACTGTGTTGTGAACTACCAGGTTGTTGTGTTGAGGAACCTGAAGCTGGTCACTGTGTAGTGAACTACCAGGTTGTTGTGTTGAGGAACCTGAAGCTGGCCACTGTGTTGTGAACTACCAGGTTGTTGTGTTGTGGAACCTGAAGCTGGCCACTGTGTAGTGAACTACCAGGTTGTTGTGTTGAGGAACCTGAAGCTGGCCACTGTGTAGTGAACTACCAGGTTGTTGTGTTGAGGAACCTGAAGCTGGCCACTGTGTAGTGAACTACCAGGTTGTTGTGTTGAGGAACCTGAAGCTGGCTACTGTGTAGTGAACTACCAGGTTGTTGTGTTGTGTTGAGGAACCTGAAGCTGGCCACTGTGTAGTGAACTACCAGGTTGTTGTGTTGTGTTGAGGAACCTGAAGCTGGCCACTGTGTAGTGAACTACCAGGTTGTTGTGTTGTGGAACCTGAAGCTGGTCACTGTGTAGTGAACTACCAGGTTGTTGTGTTGAGGAACCTGAAGCTGGCCACTGTGTAGTGAACTACTAGGTTGTTGTGTTGAGGAACCTGAAGCTGGTCACTGTGTTGTGAACTACCAGGTTGTTGTGTTGTGGAACCTGATGCTGGCCACTGTGTTGTGAACTACCAGGTTGTTGTGTTGAGGAACCTGAAGCTGGTCACTGTGTAGTGAACTACCAGGTTGTTGTGTTGAGGAACCTGAAGCTGGTCACTGTGTAGTGAACTACCAGGTTGTTGTGTTGAGGAACCTGAAGCTGGCCACTGTGTTGTGAACTACCAGGTTGTTGTGTTGAGGAACCTGAAGCTGGTCACTGTGTAGTGAACTACCAGGTTGTTGTGTTGAGGAACCTGAAGCTGGTCACTGTGTAGTGAACTACCAGGTTGTTGTGTTGTGTTGAGGAACCTGAAGCTGGCCACTGTGTTGTGAACTACCAGGTTGTTGTGTTGAGGAACCTGAAGCTGGCCACTGTGTAGTGAACTACCAGGTTGTTGTGTTGTGTTGAGGAACCTGAAGCTGGCCACTGTGTTGTGAACTACCAGGTTGTTGTGTTGTGGAACCTGAAGCTGGTCACTGTGTAGTGAACTACCAGGTTGTTGTATTGAGGAACCTGAAGCTGGCCACTGTGTAGTGAACTACCAGGTTGTTGTGTTGTGGAACCTGAAGCTGGCCACTGTGTAGTGAACTACCAGGTTGTTGTGTTGTGGAACCTGAAGCTGGCCACTGTGTAGTGAACTACCAGGTTGTTGTATTGAGGAACCTGAAGCTGGCCACTGTGTAGTGAACTACCAGGTTGTTGTGTTGAGGAACCTGAAGCTGGTCACTGTGTAGTGAACTACCAGGTTGTTGTGTTGTGTTGTGGAACCTGAAGCTGGCCACTGTGTAGTGAACTACCAGGTTGTTGTGTTGTGGAACCTGAAGCTGGTCACTGTGTAGTGAACTACCAGGTTGTTGTGTTGTGGAACCTGAAGCTGGTCACTGTGTAGTGAACTACCAGGTTGTTGTGTTGTGGAACCTGAAGCTGGCCACTGTGTTGTGAACTACCAGGTTGTTGTGTTGTGTTGAGGAACCTGAAGCTGGCCACTGTGTAGTGAACTACCAGGTTGTTGTGTTGAGGAACCTGAAGCTGGTCACTGTGTAGTAAACTACCAGGTTGTTGTGTTGAGGAACCTGAAGCTGGTCACTGTGTAGTGAACTACCAGGTTGTTGTGTTGTGGAACCTGAAGCTGGCCACTGTGTTGTGAACTACCAGGTTGTTGTGTTGTGTTGAGGAACCTGAAGCTGGCCACTGTGTAGTGAACTACCAGGTTGTTGTGTTGTGGAACCTGAAGCTGGTCACTGTGTAGTGAACTACCAGGTTGTTGTGTTGTGGAACCTGAAGCTGGCCACTGTGTAGTGAACTACCAGGTTGTTGTGTTGAGGAACCTGAAGCTGGCCACTGTGTAGTGAACTACCAGGTTGTTGTGTTGAGGAACCTGAAGCTGGCCACTGTGTAGTGAACTACCAGGTTGTTGTGTTGAGGAACCTGAAGCTGGCCACTGTGTAGTGAACTACCAGGTTGTTGTGTTGAGGAACCTGAAGCTGGCCACTGTGTTGTGAACTACCAGGTTGTTGTGTTGTGGAACCTGAAGCTGGCCACTTTGTTGTGAACTACCAGGTTGTTGTGTTGTGTTGAGGAACCTGAAGCTGGCCACTGTGTAGTGAACTACCAGGTTGTTGTGTTGTGGAACCTGAAGCTGGTCACTGTGTTGTGAACTACCAGGTTGTTGTGTTGTGTTGAGGAACCTGAAGCTGGCCACTGTGTAGTGAACTACCAGGTTGTTGTGTTGTGGAACCTGAAGCTGGCCACTGTGTTGTGAACTACCAGGTTGTTGTGTTGTGGAACCTGAAGCTGGTCACTGTGTAGTGAACTACCAGGTTGTTGTGTTGTGTTGAGGAACCTGAAGCTGGCCACTGTGTAGTGAACTACCAGGTTGTTGTGTTGAGGAACCTGAAGCTGGCCACTGTGTTGTGAACTACCAGGTTGTTGTGTTGTGTTGAGGAACCTGAAGCTGGCCACTGTGTTGTGAACTACCAGGTTGTTGTGTTGTGGAACCTGAAGCTGGCCACTGTGTAGTGAACTACCAGGTTGTTGTGTTGTGTTGAGGAACCTGAAGCTGGCCACTGTGTAGTGAACTACCAGGTTGTTGTGTTGAGGAACCTGAAGCTGGCCACTGTGTTGTGAACTACCAGGTTGTTGTGTTGTGTTGAGGAACCTGAAGCTGGCCACTGTGTAGTGAACTACCAGGTTGTTGTGTTGAGGAACCTGAAGCTGGCCACTGTGTTGTGAACTACCAGGTTGTTGTGTTGTGTTGAGGAACCTGAAGCTGGCCACTGTGTTGTGAACTACCTGGTTGTTGTGTTAAGTGTAACTTTCCCTGCTGTATGGTGGACTGGCAGGTGTGTGGACAGTGTTGTAGTGAAGTTATCGGTGAAGAAAGTGTTAAGTGTAACTTTCCCTGCTGTATGGTGGACTGACAGGTGTGTGGACAGTGTTGTAGTGAAGTTATCAGTGAAGATAGTGTTAAGTGTAACTTTCCCTGCTGTATGGTGGACTGGCAGGTGTGTGGACAGTGTTGTAGTGAAGTTATCAGTGAAGATAGTGTTAAGTGTAACTTTCCCTGCTGTATGGTGGACTGGCAGGTGTGTGGACAGTGTTGTAGTGAAGTTATCAGTGAAGAAAGTGTTAAGTGTAACTTTCCCTGCTATATGGTAGACTGGCAGGTGTGTGCAGTAGTGAAGTTGTGGGGGAAAATAGTGCTTCAAGTGTTAAGTGCCTCAAACAATTATATCTATCGTCATTGTGTAAGTTAATGGCAGTAATTAGGTCGTAATTTTTTGTAATATAATTGATGGGGAAGCCCGGCGGTGCCCGGGGCTGTCTTCCCCCCCCCTTTTCTCTCTCTCTCTTCCCCTTCCCCCCCCCCCTCTCTCTCTCTCTCTCTCTCTCTCTCTCTCTCTCTCTCTCTCTCTCTCTCTCTCTCTCTCTATCTTTCTTCCCTTCTATCTTTCTTGCAGAAAGAGAATGGGGGAGATGGGGTGACTTTGGAAGGGAAGGAAGGAGAGAGGGGAAGAAAGGTGGAGAGAGGTGAAGGGAGTGGGGGAGATTTTAAAGGAGAATGTGAGAAAGGTGGAGATTGAGGAGAATGTGAGTGGGGACGATGTTGAGGGGAAGGCGGTAAAATGTGGAGAGGGAGATAAAGGAAGAGAGAGGGATAGGAGGTTGAGAGAGAGGGAAGAGGGGAAGAGAGAGAATGGAGCAGAAGATGAGGTAGGGAGGGGAACCCAGGCACCGCAGGATACCCCATCTGGTATTTATATCTGTAGGAGAAAGTATCTGTGTGTCTAGCCAAGGCTGGAGGCCTGACGCTTGTGGCTAATCTCACTCAACATTGCAGGGGAAATAGTCTGGGGTACGGGACAGCCATAGGCTGGTCGGAGTCGGTCCAGTTAGTCTTACTGAGATCAGGGCCGTCTTAACAGCATTATGGGCCCCTGGGACAACCAGAGTACTGGGGCCCCTACGACAACCACACACACAGGAATATTAAGTAAATGGTCGATAATATTAAACATATATTTAGTGCATCAGAAGCAATGGTTTTCAATTCACTGAAGAAAGAAAACATATTTCCAATCTGTGAATAAGCCTCTGCACGTTTTGTCAGTTCAAAGATTAGTGGCCAGAATAGGGAGGAAAGTTTCCACCTTGAATTTGTGGGTTGTCATTAGAAGTTCTTCTTCTGTTGATCCGTCATATCTACTAAGACGCACACCTCGTTTTCCTTCCCGTTTTTTCCCATCACTGTAATCTGTATCTGGACACATACGCCTGACTTGAGTTTATATTCACTAAGTTTGTCTCTAGTTTCCTGAAGATAGATTTTATAGACTCAAGAAGATTCGTGGCAACAAGGATGTTCACATCCTTGTTCATGGACCAGACAGCTGAGTGGACAGCGCTCGGGATTCGTAGTCCCAAGGTTACGGGTTCGAAACCCGGTGGAGGCGGAAACAAATGAGTTTTTTTCTCCATGATGCACCTGTTCACCAAGCAGTAAATATGTACCTGGGAGTTAGCTCCTACGGACTGCTTCCTGGGGATGTGTAACAAAAAGGAGGCCCAGTCGAGGACCGGGCCGCGGCGACGCTAACACCCGAAATCATAAAAGATAACCTCTTAAGATAACATCCTTTGATTGTAGGAGCTTGTTTGTTTTGTTCATTCTTTCTAGCATGTCATTCCAAAGAATTATTAGAAAGATTATTTCCAGGTTTTCCATTATTTTGCTCAATCCTTCTGCCTCTCGCCTTGTATTCACTTGCTGTTCATTGTCAGCTGATAGAGAATCCAGCGCCTGTTTTATATTCTCTAAACCTCCCATACAGAGCATGAACAGCATCACTATGTGCTGACCATCGTCTCTCACACAGACGATGGTTCACTTGCTAAATCATTTCTAAAGATGATGTCAAAACAATCCAGGATGAGTAGAACCAGCAAAAATTGAAAACAGATGCTGAACAAAGTCAAAGAATTTGACAGTCTGTAGACAACTCTGCTGCTTCTACTCCCACCAAGTTCGGGCTGTGTCCAGCACAGGGAACATAGCTGACAAACTCATTGAGTTGATGAATCCGTGTTGGCAATCCAATATATCGTCCAGACATATTTGAGACATTATCGTATGACTAACTACCGTAGTTTGATAGTGGAATTTTGTTCTCATTAGGAAAATCCACGACAGTGTCTGTTAGATCCTTTGCTCCGTGAGAAAAGATGGAGATGAACATCAAGAAACGTTCCACAGACTCCCAGCCTTTAATGTATCAGACAGTAAATGTCAGTTGATCTGTGTGCGAGATGTCTGGAGTGGAATGTTCACTTAACCAATAATACTTTGACTCATTTACTTATTCAAGAATAGTGCAAAAAACCAGTTGTCCAATTAATTAAATAAATTCTTCACAACTATTTGCAGATAAATATGACGGATTTCCTTTTCCAGGATTTCCATACATTTTGAGATTTTCTTCCAGGAAAGGATCAAACTCACTCAGCAGCTCCAGTATACCTAAATAGTTGCCATTTTTTGCTGACCCAATAATCTGATTTTCTCCACAAAATGCCAAACCTCTTGAGGCAAGAAAGCGAATTACAGAAACCACACGTGTCAACACTTTATGGCAATATTCCTGCTCTGAGCCATGTTGCTCAAGCAATAAAGAATCTTCACTTCCAGTTTCTTTATGCCTTATCATATATGCTGTCATACACTTTCGATGTTCTTCTCCAATTTTATGTTCTACAGTAACATTGCTGGACTTCCAGTCACTGAACCCCATTGTAGCAAAGGTAGATTCTTTCTTGGACAATAGGCGACATACAAAGGCGTACAAACGACCTTGGGATGGTGAATAAAGTAGCCGTTCACGTTTTACATACTCGCTATTCCGCAGTTCACGTTTGAACACATTGTTTGATAAATACCTTTCCCTCATATTCTCTGCTCCAGCTGTTTTATACATTCTGCTTGAGTTTGTAAGGTTGCTATTATGATTCTAACATGATGAGGGCCCACTACGAATCCAGTAATCTATTGTGTTAGTATCATTAATGTTCCACAGTCCCGGATCTGTCTCTCGGATTACAAACTCCTTTACTGTTACAGCTTTGGGTATTTCCTCTTGTAAAATGTCACCAGCAACAGCAACAAGCAATGATGGCATGTCTGCTGAAACTGGATGATGGTTGCAGGAATGGATGTAGATGTGGATGTTATATCTGAAGGAAGAGTACTAGTGGCTGACACTGCAGGAGTGGATGCTGATGTGGATGCTATATCTGAAGGAAGAGTACTAGTGGCTGACATTGCAGGAATGGATGTAGATGTGGATGTTATATCTGAAGGAAGAGTACTAGTGGCTGACACTGCAGGAGTGGATGCTGATGTGGATGTTATATCTGAAGGAAGAGTACTAGTGGCTGACACTGCAGAAGTGGATGCTGATGTGGATGCTATATCTGAAGGAATGGTTTGAGTGGCTGTCATTGCACCTGTGTTGAGCCACGATGATAGTTTTGGAAGTTTTCCAATGTTCTCCTTCTTCTCTGCAGCTCTCTTCCTCTTCCTCTTCTGTGCTCCACTCAAAACATTACGTTTCATTTCAGCTGAAAGGTTTATTCACCTGGAAATATATCTTAAATATATAATATTTAGTCCCACACCAGGATGTTGGGTTAACTTATATAAGTGTGCTTGCAACAAGACCTAAATATTTAAACAGTCTGCTTCCATAATGAACATGTCCTATGCTCGTGGGGCCCCTATGCTCGTGGGGCCCCTATGCTCGTGGGGCCCCTATGCTCGTGGGGCCCCTATGCTCGGGGAGCCCCTATGCTCGTGGGGACCCTATGCTCGTGGGGCCCCCTATGCTCGTGGGGCCCCTATACTCGTGGGGCCCCTATGCTCGTGGGGCCTCTATGCTCGTGGGGCCCCTATGCTCGTGTGGCCCCATGCTCATGGGCCCTAATGCTCGTGTGGCCCTTATGCTCGTGGGGCCCCTGTGCTCGTAGGGGCCCCCATGATCGTGGGGCCCCAATGCTCGTGGGGACCCTATGCTCGTAGTCCCCTATACTCGTGGGGTCCCTATGCTCGTGGGGACCCTATGCTCGTAGTCCAATATGCTCGTGGGGTCCCTATGCTCGTGCGGCCCATATGCTCGTGGGGACCCTATGCTTATGGAGACCCTATGCTCGTGGGGCCTCTATGCTCGTGGGGACCCTATGCTCGTGGGGCACCTATGCTCGTGGGGCCCGTATGCTCGTGGGGCCCCTATGCTCGTGGGGCCCCTATGCTCGAGGGGCCTCTATGCTCGTGGAGGCCCCTATGCTCGTGGGGCCTCTATGCTTGTGGGCCCCCTATGCTCTTGGGGCCCCTGTGCTCGTGGGGTCCCTATGTTCGTGGGGGCCCCTATGCTCATGGGGGCCCCTATGCTCGTGGGGACCCTATGCTCGTGGGGCCCCTATTTTCGTGGGCCCCCTATGCTCGTAAGGCCCTATGCTCGTGGGGCCCCTAGGCTCGTGGGGACCCTAGGCTCGTGGGGGCCCCTATGCTCGTGAGGCCCCTATGCACGTAGAGGCCCCTATGCTCGTGGGGCCCCTATGTTCGTGGGGACCCTATGCTCGTGGGGTCCCTATGCTCGTGGGGCCCCTATGTTCGTGGGGACCCTATGCTCGTGGGGTCCCTATGCTCGTGGGGCCCCTATGTTCGTGGGGACCCTATGCTCGTCGGGCCCCTATGCTCGTGGAGCCCCAATGCTCGTGGGGCCCCTATGCTTGTGGTGCCCCTATGCTCGTGGGGACCCTATGCTCGTGGGGCCCCTATTTTCGTGGGCCCCCTATGCTCGTAAGGCCCTATGCTCGTGGGGCCCCTAGGCTCGTGGGGACCCTAGGCTCGTGGGGGCCCCTATGCTCGTGAGGCCCCTATGCACGTAGAGGCCCCTATGCTCGTGGGGCCCCTATGTTCGTGGGGACCCTATGCTCGTGGGGTCCCTATGCTCGTGGGGCCCCTATGTTCGTGGGGACCCTATGCTCGTGGGGTCCCTATGCTCGTGGGGCCCCTATGTTCGTGGGGACCCTATGCTCGTCGGGCCCCTATGCTCGTGGAGCCCCAATGCTCGTGGGGCCCCTATGCTTGTGGTGCCCCTATGCTCGTCGGGCCCCTATGCTTTTGGGGCCCTATGCTCGTGGGGCTCCTATGCTCGTGGGGCCCCTATGCTCATGAGGACCCTATGCTCGTGGGCCCCTATGCTCGTGGACACCCTATGCTCGTGGGGGCCCTATGCTTGTGGGGCCCCTATGCTCGTCGGGCACCTATGCTTTTGGGGCCCTATGCTCGTGGGGCTCCTATGCTCGTGGGGCCCCTATGCTCGTGAGGAACCTATGCTCGTGGGGCACGTATGCTCGTGGGGGCCCTATGCTCGTAGGGCCCCTATGCTCGTGGGGCCCGTATGCTCGTGAGGACCCTATGCTCGTGGGGTCCTATGCTCTTGAGGCCCCTATGCTCGTGGGGACCCTATGCTCGTGGTACCCCTATGCTCGTGGGGACCCTATGCTCGTGGGGCACGTATGCTCGTCGTGGCCCAATGCTCGTGGGACCCCTATGGTCATAGGGCCCCTATCCTCGAGGGGCCCTTATGCTCGAGGGGGCACCTATGCTCGTAGGGTACCTATGCTCGTGGGGGCCCTTATGCTCGTGGAGACCCTATGCTCGTGGAGACCCTATGCTCGTGGAGACCCTATGCTCGTGGTACCCCTATGCTCGTGGGGACCATATGGTCGTGGGCCCCTATGCTCGTGGGGCCCCTATGCTCGTTGGGCCCCTATGCTTGTGCTGCCCCTATGCTCGTAGGGCCCCTATGCTCGAGGGGCCCATGTGCTCGTGGGGCCCCTATGCTCGTGGAGCCCCTATGCTCGTGGGGCCCCTGTGCTCGTGGGGCCTCTATGCTCGTGGGGCCCCTATGCTCGTGGGGGACCCTATGCTCGTGGGGCCCCTGTGCTCGTAGGGACCCTATGCTCGTGGGGCCCTTATGCTCGTGGGGCCCGTATGCTCGTGGGGCCACTATGTTCGTGGGGCCCCTATGCTCGTGGAGCCCCTATGCTCGTGAGGCACCTATGCTCGTGGGGCCCCTATGCTCGTGGGGCAACTATGCTCGTGGGGGACCTATGCTCGTAGGGCCCCTATGCTCGTGGGGCCCATATGCTCGTGAGGCCCGTATGCTCGTGGGCACCCTATGCTCGTGGGGCCACTATGCTCGTGGGGGACCTATGCTTGTAGGGCCCCTATGCTCGTAGGGCACCTATGCTCGTGGGGGCCCCTATGCTCGTAGGGCCCCTATGCTTGTGCTGCCCCTATGCTCGTGGGGCCCCTATGCTCGAAGGGCCCCTGTGCTCATGGGGCCCCTATGCTCGTGGGGACCCTATGCTCGTGGAGCACCTATGCTCGTGGGGCCCCTATGCTCGTGGGGACCCTGTGCTCGTAGGGGCCCCTATGCTCATGGGGCCCCTGTGCTCGTAGGGCACCTATGCTCGTGGGGCCCCTATGATCGTAGAGCACCTATGCTCGTGGGGCCCCTATGCTCGTTTTGCCCCTATGCTTGTGCTGCCCCTATGCTCGTGAGGCCCCTATGCTCGAGGGGCCCTGTGCTCATGGGGCCCCTATGCTCGTGGGGACCCTATGCTCGTGGGGCACCTATGCTCGTGGGGCACCTATGCTCGTGGGGACCCTATGCTCGTGGGGCACCTATGCTCGTGGGGCCCCTATGCTCGTGGGGCCCCTATGCTCGGGGGGCCCCTGTGCTCATGGGGCCCCTGTGCTCGTAGGGACCCTATGCTCGTGGGGCCCTTATGCTCGTGGGGCCCGTATGCTCGTGGGGCCACTATGTTCGTGGGGCCCCTATGCTCGGGGAGCCCCTATGCTCGTGAGGCACCTATGCTCGTGGGGCCCCTATGCTCGTGGGGCCCCTATGCTCGTGGGGCAACTATGCTCGTGGGGGACCTATGCTCGTAGGGCCCCTATGCTCGTGGGGCCCGTATGCTCGTGGGGACCCTATGCTCGTGGGGCCACTATGCTCGTGGGGGACCTATGCTTGTAGGGCCCCTATGCTCGTAGGGCACCTATGCTCATGGGGGCCCCTATGCTCGTAGGGCACCTATGCTCGTGGGGCCCCTATGCTCGTGGGGACCCTGTGCTCGTAGGGGCCCCTATGCTCGTGGGGCCCCTATGCTCGTAGGGCACCTATGCTCGTGGGGCCCCTATGCTCGTAGGGCACCTATGCTCGTGAGGCCCCTATGCTCGTTAGGCCCCTATGCTTGTGCTGCCCCTATGCTCGTGGGGCCCCTATGCTTGAGGGGCCCCTGTGCTCATGGGGCCCCTATGCTCGTGGGGACCCTATGCTCGTGGGGCACCTATGCTCGTGGGGCACCTATGCTCGTGGGGACCCTATGCTCATGGGGCCCCTATGCTCGTGGGGACCCTATGCTCGTGGGGCACCTATGCTCGTGGGGCACCTATGCTCGTGGGGCCCCTATGCTCGTGGGGCACCTATGCTCGTGGTGCACCTATGCTCGTGGGGCCCCTGTGCTCGTGGGGCACCTATGCTCGTGGGGCCCCTGTGCTCGTGGGGCCCCTATGTTCGTGGGGCACGTATGCTCATGGGTCACCTATGCTCGTGGGGCCCCTATGCTCGTGGGGCACCTATGATCGTGGGGCCCCTATGCTCGTGGGGCACCTATGCTCGTGGGGCACCTATGCTCGTGGGGCACCTATGCTCGTGGGGAACCTATGCTCGTGGGGCACCTATGCTCGTGGGGCACCTATGCTCGTGGGGCACCTATGCTCGTGGGGCATCTATGCTCGTGGGGCCACTATGCTCGTGGGGGACCTATGCTTGTAGGGCCCCTATGCTCGTAGGGCACCTATGCTCATGGGGGCCCCTATGCTCGTAGGGCACCTATGCTCGTGGGGCCCCTATGCTCGTGGGGACCCTGTGCTCGTAGGGGCCCCTATGCTCGTGGGGCCCCTATGCTCGTAGGGCACCTATGCTCGTGGGGCCCCTATGCTCGTAGGGCACCTATGCTCGTGGGGCCCCTATGCTCGTTAGGCCCCTATGCTTGTGCTGCCCCTATGCTCGTGGGGCCCCTATGATCGAGGGGCCCCTGTGCTCATGGGGCCCCTATGCTCGTGGGGACCCTATGCTCGTGGGGCACCTATGCTCGTGGGGCACCTATGCTCGTGGGGACCCTATGCTCGTGGGGCACCTATGCTCGTGGGGCCCCTATGCTCGGGGGGCCCTTGTGCTCATGGGGCCCCTATGCTCGTGGGGACCCTATGCTCGTGGGGCACCTATGCTCGTGGGGCCCCTATGCTCGTGGGGCCCCTATGCTTGAGGGGCCCCTGTGCTCATGGGGCCCCTATGCTCGTGGGGACCCTATGCTCGTGGGGCACCTATGCTCGTGGGGCACCTATGCTCGTGGGGCCCCTATGCTCGTGGGGCACCTATGCTCGTGGTGCACCTATGCTCGTGGGGCCCCTATGCTCGTGGGGCACCTATGCTCGTGGGGCCCCTGTGCTCGTGGGGCTCCTATGTTCATGGGGCACGTATGCTCATGGGTCACCTATGCTCGTGGGGCCCCTATGCTCGTGGGGCACCTATGCTCGTGGGGCCCCTATGCTCGTGGGGCACCTATGCTCGTGGGGCACCTATGCTCGTGGGGCACCTATGCTCGTGGGGAACCTATGCTCATGGGGCACCTATGCTCGTGGGGCACCTATGCTCGTGGGGCACCTATGCTCGTGGGGCCCCTACCCAACCATATGTAATGTAATGAAGATAGGTGTAGGGAGCAGGAAGCCAGATGCAAGGTATCATCTGGGAGAGGAAATTCTTCAGGAGTCAGTGAAGGAAAAAGACTTGGGGGTTGATATCACGCCAGACCTGTCTCCTGCAGCACATATCAAGCGGATAACATCAGCGGCATATGCCAGGCTGGCCCACATACGAACGGCATTCAGAAACTTGTATAAAAAATCATTCAGAACTTTGTATACCACATATGTAAGGCCAATCCTGGAGTATGAAGCCCCAGCATGGAGTCCATATCTAGTCTAAGATAAGACTAAGTGGAAAAGGTTCAAAAATTTGCTACCAGACTAGTACCTGAGCTGAGAGGTATGAGCTACGAGGAGAGACTACAGGAATTAATCCACACTTCGCTGGAAGACAGAAGAGTTAGGTGTGTCGGAAAATCCGACACCATTTAATATATCATACAGACAGATAATAGCTGTGTTGTATAAATAAGTTAACCCATAGAAAACGTAACTTGTAGTGGAATTACCGTCTATAGAAAACGGGATATCATTACCACATACTATTATAATTCACCACCTACTATGGTGGGAATTATTCTTAAATACATTAGTCTTTGGACTTTACCATCATAAAAACATCTCATATAAATTAACTTAATTATCAATATTAAAGTAGAGTAAATGTGACCCTTCTATCACTTTCTGTCATCTGGACAATGTAAGCCAGGCATCAGGGAGTGGTGAGAGAGCAGCCATTGTTTATACTAGACCAGAGGCTCACGGGAGCAAATACGGCTCCTGTTAATTTTACTTGGACGAAGTGTTATGGAAACCAAAGGTGTACCATTATCAACACGCTGTCAACAAATCAAGTTAAGTTTTCTTCCAAAACCCATTTATCTTTCATTTATGGCCATTAATGTCAGTATATAAGGTGATCCGGTTAGAGCACGAGGCAGCCTCAAACTAAAGGTAATTAGCCCAGGTCTTCATTGTTCCATGTACAGTGTTTCTCTGATATACCTGTCATATATAGGATTCTGGCTTCACAGTTAGCGCCCTTTTGACAGGTCAAGACGAGGAAGCATGCTTTGTGCATCAGTTACCAGGGTGATGGAAGCTACCTCAAAGAGGGAAAATGTGGTGTCTACACCCTAGTTATACCTGGTGGACTAAAGCCTGCTGTACTATAAGATAAGGAACCTCTTCATTGTTTAATAATGTGTACTTAATACTGTAGTTTGATTGGCTGCATATATATTCAATTAATATAAACCCCCCTAATGTGTAGAGGATCGATTTGTGAGATTATGAGATTATTGCAGAAATACAGTCCACTTATCATTATACAAATTGCTATCGAAGTATATAAATTAACGTAAATATATATTCATATAAATTAAATAAATATAAATCTCACAGGTCGGTTCCCACATTATTTGGACCTTCAGAACCGGAATATTTGGTCCTTTGAACCCACATTTGGTCATCTTAGTACCGGATGAACCAGTTAAACAGTGGATTCATTAAATAAACTAGTGCAGTGTGATTTATACAAAGGCCAGCAGTCAAGACGGCGGCGTTGACTCGTGCGAGTTCACGAGCCCCGCTCAGTTCAGATCAGCCTTAGTCAGCGGTTTCATGCACACCCACAGATATTTGGTGGCGTGTTATTCTGTGAAATGACAGCGCTAATATTGAAGCCAGCCAAAGTAGTGGCTGTGGTGTCGCTTGATTGTTCACGGATTTCGTGGTGTTAAATTTCGCGAGAGATTATCCACGAATTTTGTGGACTTTATTTCGCGAGGTCACTAATAATATTTAATACTTCTAGATAATATTAGAAGTTTCATAGAGGCTAATTAAGAGGCTATTATCAATAATTGTGTATATTATTTCTCCAGAATAGAGAATCATTTAATATATATTGCACTAGTGATCACAGTATAATATTTACTAATTGCCAACCAACAACAGGGTAGGATATTAACATTGACTAGTTGAACTATTATTGCTCATCCTAGTCCCATTATTACCATAGTCAGTTGTACTATATTCAACAACCTAACACCATTAATGAATGGGCCAGACCCTATTTTGGGTGTAATTTTTATCAACTCGAGTTGAGTTGTATATATAATAATTTACTTATGATCATTACACCTTTGAGTGATTAATTATTGTCAATTCCATCCTAGGGTGATATAGAAGAGCTAACCTAAAGGTACTTCCAGTGACACTGGTTTATCACTCAAATCATTAGTGTGTATGATTGTATATATATAATGTGTATTAATTTTAAGTGCTAACCTCTAGTAGAGGTAGGATTATTGCCTAGTGAGTGCATTTTACCCTAGGCTACCATTAGAGCTTGTTCAGTATTATGAGCAGCCCAAGTACAAGCCCCACAAGGCTTCACCAACTAGCCAGGATGGATAATGCAGGGAGAATGAAAAGAACCCTTGCAGGTCTTAAAGGCCACTTAACAAGACAGATCAAGAAATGTGAAGATTTGTCACAACAATCTCAAGTTGATTATGCTGACCTGGAAAGCTATTATCAAGCAGCTGCAGGTAAATTTGAGCAAATCAAATGTCAAATAGCAACATATGTGGCTGAACTTGCCAACACCAATTTATCAGAAACAGAAATCGACGACATTATGGTTGATCTTGCGAATTATGAAGATCACACTCAGGCCACGTTACAGCCTTATGTCAAATTAATTGCCCAGAACAAGGCAACAACAACAACAACAACAGTTGCATCTAATACGAGTCAAGCAGAAGCTCGACTCCCTCCAATCAATTTACCCACTTTCTCAGGAAAAGATGAGGAAGATTGGGACGAATTTTGGAACAAATTCGTTGACCTTGTAGACTCAAAACAATCTTTACCAAAGAGTAGTAAATTCTCTTATTTGCAAGGCCAATTATCAGGTGAGGCTAAAACAGTAGTATCCCATCTGAGATTAACTAATGACGGCTATGATCTGGCAGTAAAACTCCTCAAGGATAATTATGCTGATCCAGAAGTAAGAACATCACATTTAGTTCATGAGCTGTTGCATTTACCCCCACCGGAGGCTTCAGCTGATTCACTCCAAGTCTTCAAGCTGGAGGTAGAATCATTGATCAATGCCCTCAGCCTGACAGCAGATACAAACGGGGCTGAGTGGGTCTTGAAAATAATTGTCCAGGAGAAAATACCTAGGGACATATTGAGACAAATGAGTGCTCATTACAATAAAAGCATCTTATCCATGAATGAAATATCTGAAGGTTTAAAGTCAGTAGTTCATCAATTACGAACACATGACATTAAAACCACCAAGTAAACCCTCAGAAACCAATAATAGTAAACCACAGAGTACCAAAGGTACTCCAAATCAATCTAGACAATATAATTCAACACCAAAGTGGAACAGTAGCAGTGTGGGCGTATATGCAGTGGGACCCTCCAAGCCTATAGTTACTGTGTCACCCAAGAACGTGACACCAAAGGGTACTGGAAGCTATGGAACATGTTTGTTCTGCAATGAGAAACATTCAATGTACCACTGCCCTAATTTTCCTGATAGTGACGCCCGTGTTGAGCGACTCAAAGATTTGCAACATTGCACGAGGTGCCTCAGGAAACATAACATCAAGGACTCTGATACCCAATTACACACCTGTAATAGGTGTAACAAAGGTCAGCACCATGCAGCATTGTGCAGAGACACCAAAACAACGTCTCCAAACCCCAAGGTGGAAGATAGCATTCCCACCACAGTACAGTACTGCAAGGTGCAACATACAAAGAGTGTCCATTCGGCAAAGTCTAAAGGTAATACGACTTTGCCTACTGCCCAAATTACCATCCTGAATAAGAGGGCCAAGGTCCATACCCGTGGGTTGTTTGACCAAGGGTCCAAGAGAACATATGTCACTAAAAAGTTGGCAGATGAACTACAATTAAGGCCTGTAGCCCAGATGTCATTCAATATCTCAGGGTTTGTAACAGATGCAGGACCTCAAGTCTACCAGGTGGTACAACCATCAGTACGTTTAGGCAGGTACGTCTGTAGAGTACAAGCCATTGTGGTGGACAAAATACCAGTAGACCTACAAGTTCAAGGTCTGAGAGCAACAGCCAAATTCCTGAGAAATAGAGGAATAAAATTGGCAGATAATATTAAGTCTGATCACCTCACCGACTTCGGTCTCCTTGTTGGGACAGACTATTGCCATCGATTCATCGGTAGCCCTACTAAATATCAGGGCATAATCATGTTAAACTCTGCAGGAGGTAAATTACTCTCAGGCCCAGTATCAAGCCTGAGGAGACCCATGCCTGCAGATAAACAATACCAGTAGAAATCTAAATTTGTCAGCTGATTATATTTCTCCAGTAGCATTATACTAAGGAGATTACAGCTGACTATACCAACAGAGGTTGATGTTAGTATCATCATATAAAGCTGAAGATGGGTTCATGAGGCCTCAGTGGCAAATCAGTGAACAGTAGCCTAAACAGCTACAAGTCACTGCGACCAATGTCACTGAACCCACTGCAGTCTCAGAACCATACTTTACTTTAATGATGAGCTATTCAATCTTCTGAATCAATTAACTAAATTAAACCCCAATAAATCTGATGACTGATTTGATACATTTATTATTTAATCAAGATGTATTCAATGGGCCTCAGTGTTTATATATCAGTGACCAGTTACCTGAACAAACTTCAAGTTATATCTAATGTCACTGATCTCACTGCAGTCCCTGAATCATACTTGACTGTAGTACTTGATCACATTCAGTCTTCTGGGTTAAATAATATGTAATTAGGCTTGAATATTAGCCTTTCAAGAGTTGACAGGGAAATGAAATCGCATTAGACTTCTAACGTAAGTAAGTAAGTAAGGGACATCTGTCCTGTACGAACAGACGCACAAATGTGTGATTACTAACTACTAACATCAAATTAATCTAATAATTCGAAGGAGGAGTATCGGTGTTCGTCTGTTCTAAATAGGACTTCGACCCGTGAGCAGCCCCTGGGGAATTATGTCGGAAAATCCGACACCATTTAATATATCATACAGACAGATAATAGCTGTGTTGTATAAATAAGTTAACCCATAGAAAACGTAACTTGTAGTGGAATTACCGTCTATAGAAAACGGGATATCATTACCACATACTATTATAATTCACCACCTATTATGGTGGGAATTATTCTTAAATACATTAGTCTTTGGACTTTACCATCATAAAAACATCTCATATAAATTAACTTAATTATCAATATTAAAGTAGAGTAAATGTGACCCTTCTATCACTTTCTGTCATCTGGACAATGTAAGCCAGGCGTCAGGGAGTGGTGAGGGAGCAGCCATTGTTTATACTAGACCAGAGGCTCAAGGAAGCAAATTCAGCTCCTGTTAATTTTACTTGGACGAAGTGTTATGGAAACCAAAGGTGTACCATTATCAACACGCTGTCAACAAATCAAGTTAAGTTTTCTTCCGAAACCCATTTATCTTTCATTTATGGCCATTAATGTTCGTATATAAGGTGATCCATTTAGAGCACGAGGCAGCCTCAAACTAAAGGTAATTAGCCTAGGTCTTCATTGTTCCATGCATAGTGTTTCTCTGATATACCTGTCATATATAGGATTCTGGCTTCACAGTTAGCGCCCTTTTGACAGGTCAAGACGAGGAAGCATGCTTTGTGCATCAGTTACCAGGGTGATGGAAGCTACCTCAAAGAGGGAAAATGTGGTGTCTACATCCTAGTTATACCTGGTGGACTAAAGCCTGCTGTACTATAAGATAAGGAACCTCTTCAATGTTTAATAATGTGTAGTTAATACTGTAGTTTGATTGGCTGCATATATATTCAATTAATATAAACCCCCCTAATGTGTAGAGGATCGATTTGTGAGATTATGAGATTATTGCAGAAATACAGTCCACTTATCATTATACAAATTGCTATCGAAGTATATAAATTAACGTAAATATATATTCATATAAATTAAATAAATATAAATCTCACAGGTCGGTTCCCACAAGGGGGGACATGATCACCACATTTAAGATTCTGAAGGGAATTGATAGGGTAGATAAAGACAGGAAATTTAACACAAGGGGCACACGCACAAGGGGACAAAGGTGGAAACTGAGTGCCCAAATGAGCCACAGAGATATTAGAAACATTTTTTTAGTGTCAGAGTGGTTGACAAATGGAATGCATTAGAAGGTGATGTGGTGGAGGCTGACTCCATACACAGTTTCAAGTGTAGATATGATAAAGCCCAATAGGCTCAGGAATCTGTACACCTGTTGATTGACGGTTGAGGGGCGGGACCAAAGAGCCAGAGCTCAACCTCCACAAACACAACTAGGTGAGTACCTGTCTCCCGTGCTGACTTACACACACCCCGGTACACTTGTGTCCCGTGCTGACACACACACACACACCCTGGTACACCTGTCTCCCGTGCTGACACACACACACACACACACCGGTACACCTGTCTCCCGTGCTGACACACACATACACTGGTACACCTGTCACCCGTGATGACACACACACACACCCCGGTACACCTGTCACCCGTGCTGACACACACACACCCCGGTACACCTGTCACCCGTGCTGACAAACACACACCCTGGTACACCTGTCACCCGTGCTGACACACACCCTGGTACACCTGTCACCCGTGATGACACACACACACACCCCGGTACACCTGTCACCCGTGCTGACACACACACACCCCGGTACACCTGTCACCCGTGCTGACACACACACACCCCGGTACACCTGTCACCCGTGCTGACACACACACACCCCGGTACACCTGTCACCCGTGATGACACACACACACACACCGGTACACCTGTCACCCGTGCTGACACACACACACCCCGGTACACCTGTCACCCGTGCTGACCCACACTCACCCCGGTACACCTGTCACCCGTGCTGACACACACACACCCAGGTACACCTGTCACCGTGCTGACACACACACCCTGGTACACCTGTCACCCGTGCTGACTCACAGACACCCCGGTACACCTGTCTCCCGTGCTGACACACACACACCCCGGTACACCTGTCACCCGTGCTGACACACACACCCCGGTACACCTGTCACCCGTGCTGACCCACACACACCCCGGTACACCTGTCACCCGTGCTGACACACACACACCCAGGTACACCTGTCACCGTGCTGACACACACACACCCCGGTACACCTGTCACCCGTGCTGACACACACACACACCCCGGTACACTTGTCACCCGTGCTGACACACACACACACCCCGGTACACCTGTCACCCGTGCTGACACACACACACCCCGGTACACCTGTCACCCGTGCTGACACACACACAGGTACACCTGTCACCCGTGCTGACACACACACACCCTGGTACACCTGTCTCCCGGGCTGACACACACACACCCCGGTACACCTGTCACCCGTGCTGACACACACACACACCCCGGTACACCTGTCACCCGTGCTGACACACACACACCCTGGTACACCTGTCTCCCGTGCTGACACACACACACACCCCGGTACACCTGTCACCCGTGCTGACCCACACACACCCCAGTACACCTGTCACCCGTGCTGACACACACACCCCGGTACACCTGTCACCCGTGCTGACACACACACACACCAGTACACCTGTGACCCGTGCTGACACACACACACCCTGGTACACCTGTCACCCGTGCTGACACACACACCCCGGTACAATTGTCACCCGTGCTGACACACACACACCCCGGTACACCTGTCACCCGTGCTGACACACACACCCCGGTACACCTGTCACCCGTGCTGACACACACACCCCGGTACACCTGTCACCCGTGCTGACACACACACACACCGGTACACCTGTCACCCGTGCTGACACACACACACCCTGGTACACCTGTCACCCGTGCTGACACACACACACCCCGGTACACCTGTCACCCGTGCTGACACACACACACACACCGGTACACCTGTCACCCGTGCTGACACACACACACCCTGGTACACCTGTCTCCCGGGCTGACACACACACACCCCGGTACACCTGTCACCCGTGCTGACACACACACACACCCCGGTACACCTGTCACCCGTGCTGACACACACACACCCTGGTACACCTGTCTCCCGTGCTGACACACACACACACCCCGGTACACCTGTCACCCGTGCTGACCCACACACACCCCGGTACACCTGTCACCCGTGCTGACACACACACCCCGGTACACCTGTCACCCGTGCTGACACACACACACACCAGTACACCTGTGACCCGTGCTGACACACACACACCCTGGTACACCTGTCACCCGTGCTGACACACACACCCCGGTACAATTGTCACCCGTGCTGACACACACACACCCCGGTACACCTGTCACCCGTGCTGACACACACACCCCGGTACACCTGTCACCCGTGCTGACACACACACCCCGGTACACCTGTCACCCGTGCTGACACACACACACACCGGTACACCTGTCACCCGTGCTGACACACACACACCCTGGTACACCTGTCACCCGTGCTGACACACACACACCCTGGTACACCTGTCACCCGTGCTGACACACACACCCCGGTACACCTGTCACCCGTGCTGACACACACACCCCGGTACACCTGTCACCCGTGCTGACTCACACACACCCCGGTACACCTGTCTCCCGTGCTGACACACACACACCCCGGTACACCTGTCACCCGTGCTGACACACACACACACCCCGGTACACCTGTCACCCGTGCTGACACACACACACCCCGGTACACCTGTCACCCGTGCTGACACACACACACCCAGGTACACCTGTCACCGTGCTGACACACACACACCCCGGTACACCTGTCACCCGTGCTGACACACACACACCCCGGTACACCTGTCACCCGTGCTGACACACACACACCCTGGTACACCTGTCACCCGTGCTGACACACACACCCCGGTACACCTGTAACCCGTGCTGACACACCCTTGTACACCTGTCACCCGTGCTGACACACACACACTCCGGTACACCTGTCACCCGTGCTGACACACACACACACCCCGGTACACCTGTCACCCGTGATGACACACACACACCCCGGTACACCTGTCACCCGTGCTGACACACACACACCCAGGTACACCTGTCACCGTGCTGACACATACACACCCCGGTACACCTGTCACCCGTGCTGACACTCACACACACCCCGGTACACTTGTCACCCGTGCTGACACACACACACACCCCGGTACACCTGTCACCCGTGCTGACACACACACACCCCGGTACACCTGTCACCCGTGCTGACACACACACACACCCCGGTACACCTGTCACCCGTGCTGACACACACACACCCTGGTACACCTGTCTCCCGTGCTGACACACACACACGCCGGTACACCTGTCACCCGTGCTGACACACACACACCCCGGTACACCTGTCACCCGTGCTGACACACACACACACCAGTACACCTGTCACCCGTGCTGACACACACACACCCTGGTACACCTGTCACCCGTGCTGACACACACACCCCGGTACACCTGTCACCCGTGCTGACACACACACACCCCGGTACACCTGTCACCCGTGCTGACACACACACCCCGGTACACCTGTCACCCGTGCTGACACACACACCCCGGTACACCTGTCACCCGTGCTGACACACACACACACCGGTACATCTGTCACCCGTGCTGACGCACACACACCCCGGTACACCTGTCACCCGTGCTGACACACACACACCCCGGTACACCTGTCACCCGTGCTGACACACACACACCCCGGTACACCTGTCACCCGTGCTGACACACACACACCCTGGTACACCTGTCACCCGTGCTGACACACACACACCCTGGTACACCTGTCACCCGTGCTGACACACACACCCCGGTACACCTGTCACCCCTGCTGACACACACACCCCGGTACACCTGTCACCCGTGCTGACTCACACACACCCCGGTACACCTGTCTCCCGTGCTGACACACACCCCGGGACACCTGTCACCCGTGCTGACACACACACACACCCCGGTACACCTGTCACCCGTGCTGACACACACACACCCCGGTACACCTGTCACCCGTGCTGACACACACACACCCCGGTACACCTGTCACCCGTGATGACACACACACCCCGGTACACCTGTCACCCGTGCTGACACACACACACCCCGGTACACCTGTCACCCGTGCTGACACACACACACCCCGGTACACCTGTCACCCGTGATGACACACACACCCCGGTACACCTGTCACCCGTGCTGACACACACACACCCCGGTACACCTGTCACACGTGCTGACACACACACACCCTGGTACACCTGTCTCCCGTGCTGACACACACACACCCCGGTACACCTGTCACCCGTGCTGACACACACACACCTCGGTACACCTGTCACCCATGCTGACACACACACCTCGGTACACCTGTCACCCGTGCTGACACACACACACACCAGTACACCTGTCACCCGTGCTGACACACACACACCCTGGTACACCTGTCACCCGTGCTGACACACACACACCCCGGTACACCTGTCACCCGTGCTGACACACACACACCCCGGTACACCTGTCACCCGTGCTGACACACACACACCCCGGTACACCTGTCGCCCGTGCTGACACACACACACCCTGGTACACCTGTCACCCGTGCTGACACACACACACCCTGGTACACCTGTCACCCGTGCTGACACACACACCCCGGTACACCTGTCACCCGTGCTGACACACACACCCCGGTACACCTGTCACCCGTGCTGACTCACACACACCCCGGTACACCTGTCTCCCGTGCTGACACACACACACCCCGGTACACCTGTCACCCGTGCTGACACACACACACACCCCGGTACACCTGTCACCCGTGCTGACACACACACACCCCGGTACACCTGTCACCCGTGCTGACACACACACACCCCGGTACACCTGTCACCCGTGATGACACACACACACACCCCGGTACACCTGTCACCCGTGCTGACACACACACCCCGGTACACCTGTCACCCGTGCTGACACACACACACCCCGGTACACCTGTCACCTGTGCTGACACACACACACCCCGGTACACCAGTCACCCGTGCTGACACACACACACCCCGATACACCTGTCACCCGTGCTGACACACACAAACCCTGGTACGCCTTTCACCCGTGCTGACACACACACACCCTGGTACACCTGTCACCCTTGCTGACACACACACCCCGGTACACCTGTCACCCGTGGTGACACACACACCCTGGTACACCTGTCACCCGTGCTGACTCACACACACCCCGGTACACCTGTCTCCCGTGCTGACACACACACACTCCGGTACACCTGTCACCCGTGCTGACACACACACACACCCCGGTACACCTGTCACCCGTGCTGACACACACACACCCCGGTACACCTGTCACCCGTGCTGACACACACACACCCAGGTACACCTGTCACCGTGCTGACACACACACACCCCGGTACACCTGTCACCCGTGCTGACACACACACACACCCCGGTACACCTGTCACCCGTGCTGACACACACACACCCTGGTACACCTGTCACCCGTGCTGACACACACACCCCGGTACACCTGTCACCCGTGCTGACTCACACACACCCTGGTACACCTGTCACCCGTGCTGACTCACACACACCCTGGTACACCTGTCTCCCGTGCTGACACACACACACCCCGGTACACCTGTCACCCGTGCTGACACACACACACACCCCGGTACACCTGTCACCCGTGCTGACACACACACACCCCGGTACACCTGTCACCCGTGCTGACACACACACACCCAGGTACACCTGTCACCGTGCTGACACATACACACCCCGGTACACTTGTCACCCGTGCTGACACACACACACACCCCGGTACACCTGTCACCCGTGCTGACACACACACACCCCGGTACACCTGTCACCCGTGCTGACACACACACACACCCCGGTACACCTGTCACCCGTGCTGACACACACACCCTGGTACACCTGTCTCCCGTGCTGACACTCACACACACCCCGGTACACCTGTCACCCGTGCTGACACACACACACACCCCGGTACACCTGTCACCCGTGCTGACACACACACACACCAGTACACCTGTCACCAGTGCTGACACACACACACCCTGGTACACCTGTCACCCGTGCTGACACACACACCCCGGTACACCTGTCACCCGTGCTGACACACACACACCCCGGTACACCTGTCACCCGTGCTGACACACACATCCCGGTACACCTGTCACCCGTGCTGACACACACACACCCTGGTACACCTGTCACCCGTGCTGACACACACACACCCTGGTACACCTGTCACCCGTGCTGACACACACACCCCGGTACAACTGTCACCCGTGCTGACACACACACACACCCCGGTACACCTGTCACCCGTGCTGACTCACACACACCCCGGTACACCTGTCTCCCGTGCTGACACACACCCCGGGACAACTGTCACCCGTGCTGACACACACACACACCCCGGTACACCTGTCACCCGTGCTGACACACACACACCCCGGTACACCTGTCACCCGTGCTGACACACACACACCCCAGTACACCTGTCACCCGTGATGACACACACACACACCCCGGTACACCTGTCACCCGTGCTGACACACACACACCCCGGTACACCTGTCACCCGTGCTGACACACACACACCCCGGTACACCTCTCACCCGTGCTGACACACACACACCCCGGTACACCTGTCACCCGTGCTGACACACACACACACCCTGGTACACCTGTCACCCGTGCTGACACACACACACCCTGGTACACCTGTCACCCGTGCTGACACACACACCCCGGTACACCTGTCACCCGTGCTGACACACACACCCTGGTACACCTGTCACCCGTGCTGACTCACTCACACCCCGGTACACCTGTCTCCCGTGCTGACACACACACACCCCGGTACACCTGTCACCCGTGCTGACACACACACACACCCCGGTACACCTGTCACCCGTGCTGACACACACACACCCCGGTACACCTGTCACCCGTGCTGACACACACACACCCAGGTACACCTGTCACCGTGCTGACACACACACACCCCGGTACACCTGTCTCCCGTGCTGACACACACCCCGGGACACCTGTCACCCGTGCTGACACACACACACACCCCGGTACACCTGTCACCCGTGCTGACACACACACACCCCAGTACACCTGTCACCTGTGCTGACACACACACACCCCGGTACACCTGTCACCCGTGATGACACACACACACACCCTGGTACACCTGTCACCCGTGCTGACACACACACACCCCGGTACACCTGTCACCCGTGCTGACACACACACACCCCGGTACACCTCTCACCCGTGCTGACACACACACACCCCGGTACACCTGTCACCCGTGCTGACACACACACACACCCTGGTACACCTGTCACCCGTGCTGACACACACACACCCTGGTACACCTGTCACCCGTGCTGACACACACACCCCGGTACACCTGTCACCCGTGCTGACACACACACCCTGGTACACCTGTCACCCGTGCTGACTCACACACACCCCGGTACACCTGTCTCCCGTGCTGACACACACACACCCCGGTACACCTGTCACCCGTGCTGACACACACACACACCCCGGTACACCTGTCACCCGTGCTGACACACACACACCCCGGTACACCTGTCACCCGTGCTGACACACACACACCCAGGTACACCTGTCACCGTGCTGACACACACACACCCCAGTACACCTGTCACCCGTGCTGACACACACACACCCCGGTACACCTGTCACCCGTCCTGACACACACACACCCCAGTACACCTGTCACCCGTGCTGACACACACACACCTCGGTACACCTGTCACCCGTGCTGACACACACACACACCCCGGTACACTTGTCACCCGTGCTGACACACACACACACCCCGGTACACCTGTCACCCGTGCTGACACACACACACCCCGGTACACCTGTCACCCGTGCTGACACACACACACACACCCCGGTACACCTGTCACCCGTGCTGACACACACACACCCTGGTACACCTGTCTCCCGTGCTGACACACACACCCCGGTACACTTGTCACCCGTGCTGACACACACACACCCCAGGACACCTTTCACCCGTGCTGACACACACACCCCGGTATACCTGTCACCCGTGCTGACACACACACACACCGGTACACCTGTCTCCCGTGCTGACACACACACACACCGGTACACCTGTCTCCCGTGCTGACACACACACCCCGGTACACCTGTCACCCGTGCTGACACACACACATTCCGGTACACCTGTCACCCGTGCTGACACACACACACCCCGGTACACCTGTCACCCGTGCTGACACACACACCCCGGTACACCTGTCACCCGTGCTGACACACACACTCACCGGTACACCTGTCTCCCGTGCTGACACACACACACCGGTACACCCGTCTCCCGGCTTGACAAACACACACCGGTACACCTGTCTCCCGTGCTGATACACACACACTCCGGTACACCTGTCACCCGTGCTGACACACACACACACCCCGGTACACCTGTCACCCGTGCTGACACACACACACCCCAGTACACCTGTCACCCGTGCTGACACACACACACCCAGGTACACCTGTCACCGTGCTGACACACACACACCCCGGTACACCTGTCACCCGTGCTGACACACACACACACCCCGGTACACCTGTCACCCGTGCTGACACACACACACCCTGGTACACCTGTCACCCGTGCTGACACACACACCCCGGTACACCTGTCACCCGTGCTGACACACACACCCTGGTACACCTGTCACCCGTGCTGACTCACACACACCCCGGTACACCTGTCTCCCGTGCTGACACACACACACCCCGGTACACCTGTCACCCGTGCTGACACACACACACACCCCGGTACACCTGTCACCCGTGCTGACACACACACACCCCGGTACACCTGTCACCCGTGCTGACACACACACACCCAGGTACACCTGTCACCGTGCTGACACATACACACCCCGGTACACCTGTCACCCGTGCTGACACTCACACCCCGGTACACCTGTCACCCGTGCTGACACACACACCCCGGTACACCTGTCACCCGTGCTGACACACACACACACCCCGGTACACCTGTCACCCGTGCTGACACACACACACCCTGGTACACCTGTCTCCCGTGCTGACACACACACATCCCGGTACACCTGTCACCCGTGCTGACACACACACACCCCGGTACACCTGTCACCCGTGCTGACACACACACCCCGGTACACCTGTCACCCGTGCTGACACACACACACCCCGGTACACCTGTCACCCGTGCTGACACACACACACCCCGGTACACCTGTCACCCGTGCTGACACACACACCCCGGTACACCTGTCACCCGGGCTGACACACACACCCCGGTACACCTGTCACCCGTGCTGACACACACACACACCGGTACACCTGTCACCCGTGCTGACACACACACACCCCGGTACACCTGTCACCCGTGCTGACACACACACACCCCGGTACACCTGTCACCCGTGCTGACACACACACACCCCAGTACACCTGTCACCCGTTCTGACACACACACACCCTGGTACACCTGTCACCCGTGCTGACACACACACACCCTGGTACACCTGTCACCCGTGCTGACACACACACCCCGGTACACCTGTCACCCGTGCTGACACACACACCCCGGTACACCTGTCACCCGTGCTGACTCACACACACCTCGGTACACCTGTCTCCCGTGCTGACACACACACACCCCGGTACACCTGTCACCCGTGCTGACACACACACACACACCCCGGTACACCTGTCACCCGTGCTGACACACACACACCCCGGTACACCTGTCACCCGTGCTGACACACACACACCCCGGTACACCTGTCACCCGTGCTGACACACACACACCCCGGTACACCTGTCACCCGTGATGACACACACACACACCCCGGTACACCTGTCACCCGTGATGACACACACACACCCCGGTACACCTGTCACCCGTGCTGACACACACACACCCTGGTACACCTGTCACCCGTGCTGACACACACACACCCCGGTACACCTGTCACCCGTGCTGACACACACACACCCCGGTACACCTGTCACCCGTTCTGACACACACACACCCTGGTACACCTGTCACCCGTGCTGACACACACACACCCTGGTACACCTGTCACCCGTGCTGACACACACCCCGGTACACCTGTCACCCGTGCTGACACACACACACCCCAGGACACCTTTCACCCGTGCTGACACACATACCCCGGTATACCTGTCACCCGTGCTGACACACACACACACCGGTACACCTGTCACCCGTGCTGACACACAAACCCCGGTACACCTGTCACCCGTGCTGACACACACACATTCCGGTACACCTGTCATCCGTGCTGACACACACACACCCCGGTACACCTGTCTCCCGTGCTGACACACACACTCCAGTACACCTGTCACCCGTGCTGACACACACACACACCGGTACACCTGTCTCCCGTGCTGACACACACACACCGGTACACCTGTCTCCCGTGCTGACACACACACACTCCGGTACACCTGTCACCCGTGCTGACACACACACACACCCTGGTACACCTGTCACCTGTGCTGACACACACACACACCCTGGTACACCTGTCACCCGTGCTGACACAAGTAGTGTGGTTGAGGACTAGAACCGCGCGCGCCACCTGCCAGGTGGCACTCACGTGAGTGGCACCTGACAGGTGGCGCGCAGGTGTATAGTCCTTAACGGTTTTTGGGGAATTTCCCGGACGTTTGGCGCGTGTCGGAGGTAATTGGAGCGCGTGCGGTTCTAGTCCTCGTGGTTTTGGGGAGCTGTGTGTGTGTTTGGGTGTTGAAAGAGGGAAGCCATGTTGAAGGAGCGTAAGTGATAGAGTAAGAAAATAGAAGGATAAGAGGAAGGAGTAAATGAATATGTATGTGTGTTTTGCGTAGACTTAATCCTGTGTGAGGATAATAATAATTTTGATGATCGTGAGTCAGTAGAGATAGAGTGTAGATTAGAGGAGTACCAACATAGTCTGTTATGTTGTTTGGGGTGGGGGAGGGATAGGGGAGGGATGGATGGAGGGAAGGGTGAGTGGAGCTTCCCCTCGTCGTCGTGAGACTGCTCTGGGTCATTATGCGGTTAGACAAACCATTAACGCCCCCTACAGGAAGTCCTAAGTGAGAGAGGATGAGAGAGTAGAGTCCAGCAGGAGGGATGTTACATGGAAAAGCGTTAATTATGTATGTGTGTTTGTCATAGTTTGATGATCGTGAGTAGAGGTTGAGGGGATCCAACATAGTGGATATGATGTTTGGGGAGGGGGGAGGGGGGAGGGAGAGGAAAACCCACATACCTGAGAGGAACGCCTGGACGTCCATTAGCTTCCCCCTACAGGAAGTCGTAAGTGGGAGAGGAGGGTAAGAGAGCGAGAGACCACCCTCCTGCGGAAGTGAGCCATTGGCTTAAAAGGGTTTTCGTTGTCTTAAGACCAGACTTGGAGCTGTTCATCCCACGGCGGGTCCCCATACACTGCGATTCCGGTAAGGGGAAAAGCGAGGTACATACGACAGACCCACACCTGTCAGCCATCAATCACTCCAACCCCTCAGCCCCCCATTGCCCCCATACCATCAACCATTGTTCTGTGCAAACCCTTTTTAGTATTATTTCTGTTAATATGACTAAGCTATATCGTAACGTGATCAACATGGTGAGAGCAATAAACGAGGGAAAAGTAAACACATTATATATAAATTTATTTCTTTTATTAATCACTTAAGCGATTTACAACGATAATAATAATAATAATAATAATAATAATAATAATAATAAGACTTCTTCTTGGTGGTTTAGCTAGCAGACAGATGGAGAAAGGCTTTCATTCAGTCCATCGAATCTCTCTCTCTGTCTCTCTCGGTCTCTCTCTGTCTCTCTCTCTGTCTCTCTCTCTGTCTCTCTGGCTCTCTGTCTCTCTGTCTCTCTGTCTCTCTATCTCTCTCTCTCTGCCTCTCTGTCTCTCTCTCTCTCTGCCTCTCTCTCTCTCTCTCTCTGTCTCTCTCTCTCTCTCTCCTTCATATTGTTCATTCATAGTTCCTTTTCATTAAACTATTCAGTTTTACATATATAAACAAAGTCAGGGACTAGTTTTACTAATACATCTTCTCTAGTATCCAATGATTTTCTTCGAGATTTAAAACATAGCTATTTCAAACGCATTAAAATACAATAATTTGGTATCGAGCTCCAGCTCCTATCCCCGCCTTAGTCCCCTGTCGTATAATGAATACTAACAGTCCAATCCCTCTAAAATTTTAAAATAATCATATTTCAAACGTAGTTCAATACAGTAATTTAGTTACCGAGCTCCAGCTCTTGTCCTCCACCTTAGTTCCCTCACACATCTTCGTTAATACCTATTCAAATTCCCCGAAATTTCTACCCTCTGTATTTCAGACATAGTTTAGTAAATGCAAACAGTTACCGAACTCTAGCTCTTATCCTCCGCCTTAGCTCTCTCTCATATCGTCGTTAATATCTAATCAAATTCCCTGAAATTTCTACCCTCTGTATTTCAGACGTAGTTTAGTAAATCCAAACAATTATCAAACTCTAGCTCTTGTCCCCAGCTTAGTTCATTTGTACAAGATCGTTAGTAACAGACCAATTTCCCCCGAAATTTAAAGCAGACATACCTCAAAGTTAGTAAATAAGATCAAGTCAGTTACTGAGCTCCAGCTCTCCTCCCCCAACTTAGTTCTCTCTCGTATATTTGTAAATAACCCATCAATTTCACTGTAATTTTTACCCTCTGTATTTCAGACACCGTAAATAAGATCAAAACAGTTAACGAGCTCCAGCTCTCGTCCCCACCTTAGTTCTCTCTCGTATCTTTGTAAATATCCTATCAATTCCCCTGAAATTTTTACCCTCTGTATTTCATAGTAAATATGATGTAAACAATTATAAAACTCTAGCTCTTGTCCTCTGTCCAAGTTCACTCCTGTAAATTTATTACTATCAGTCCAAATCCCCCTGAGATTTGAACACCCAACTACATTTTCAGACATAGTAAATAAAAACCGG
Source organism: Procambarus clarkii (assembly GCF_040958095.1). Lineage (NCBI taxonomy): Eukaryota > Metazoa > Arthropoda > Malacostraca > Decapoda > Cambaridae > Procambarus > Procambarus clarkii. Next base: position 33,863,576 of record NC_091195.1, read on the forward strand.
TTCAGTTATCAAGTTTCAACTCTTGTCCCCCCAGCTTAGTTCATTTTGTACAAGTTCTTTATTTTCCAACTAAATCACCCTGAGATTTAAGATCACCTTATTTCTAACGTAGTAAAATTAATCTGGACATTAGCCAAGCTCCATTTCCTCAGTCTTAGATCATCGAACATAATTATATCCGATCAAGTCCCTCTCCAGCCTATCTGTTTATCAGAGTAATCACCTTACCATTCTCATCCCCAACGTATCCAAACCTTCAATAATCATCATACTGTATTTGCATATTTACTCTATATTCAGCTGTGTTCTTCACATTTTTTCCATGTTTTCTGTGTTCATTCCATGTTCTACAAATGTTCACAGCATGCTCAGTTCAATTCTTTTCACCTGTTTTTCTCATTTTTTCTGTTTTCTACCATTTTCCCCATATGTTCACTATGTTCTTTGTCATGTTTTCATGTACATCATATGTTCTCTGTATAACTTTTATACTCAATATTCATGTTCTCAATGTTCTTAGCTTGTTCTTCACATGTTCAGTGTTCATTCTTGTATTCCCTATGTTCCTTATCATGTCTTCTTATTCTCTATAAGTTCATATTCCCTGCATGTTCACTCTATTCATCAACTTTTTCTTACATGTTTTCTGTGTTCACCGTATGTTCACTGTGTTCATTCCCCTACTTAACCTCAATTTTTTTTATGTTCTTTGTTTCTTTAAACCAATTTGTTTCTTCCATTCACTATCTAGTTCTTTGTCAAATAATATTATACTGCAATACAGTTCCCTCAACAATTTTAGTCACCCAGTTTTTATTTACAAAACTATGTCAAAGTAATTCTCGTCGTCAACTTAATAGTTCTACCAACCCCGTTCTTAAGCAAATCTACACTTTATTCAGTTCCAAATTTACAAAGGCAAACCTTTCTTGTAACTTCTTAACTAAAAATCTTTCGCCAATCAACTAAAACATAGTTACTTTCCTCATTTCTCAACTAAACTTATTATCCAATCAACCAAAAAATAGTCAAAGGAATCTTTCCAACGCTGTTCATAACTAAACTTATTCCCTAGTCATCAGAAAAATAACTGTGTTCTTCATGTTTCATTGTCATTTCATAACTAAAATTATCCATCAATCAACAGAAAAAGTCATATTCATCATCTTTGTTCCTAACTAAATTATGTTTTGTCAAGTAAGAAAAAATAACCAAAGATATCTTTCATCGCGGTTCTTAACTGACATTATACTTTGGGGAGCACAAAAATAGTCTCCCTCGTCATGTTTTGTCTTTTTCCTTAACTACAAGTATTCATCAGTCAAATAAAAATAGTTACTTCATCATGTTTCCCTGTCATTTCTTAACTGAAATATCACTTCTCTCATCTGAAATAGTCATGTGTAGCCTCTTTCCAACACTGTTCTTAACTAAAGTAGCCTTTCACTTTGCTAAAATAGTCATATTCATCATTGTTCCTAACTAAAATTATATGTCGTTAAGTAAGAAATATAGTCAAAGACACTCTTCGAGACATCAAGGACTTACTCAAAGACATCAAAGTTGCACTCAAAGACATCCTTTGAGACATCAAAGACATCCTTTAAGACTTCAAGGGGAACTCTTTGAGATATCAAAAGACACTCTCAAACACTCAAAAATTTACTCACATCCTTAAAGTTATTCTCAGAGTCATCAAAAAGTTAATCTCAGTCATCAAAATGTTATTCTCTAAGTAACCTTTCGTTCATCAGAGAAACTTTCTAAGACATCTTCGTTCATTAAAGTTATTCTCGGAGCTATCAAAATTAATCTCTAAAAAAACAAAACTTTATCTCGGTCATCAAAGTTGATCTGCAAGATATCTTCGAGACATCAAAGTTACTCTTCATTACATCAAAGACTCATTCAAATACTACTCATGTTCTCAGAAGTCATTCTCAAAGGCATCACCGATTTTCTCAGAGTCACCAAAGTTATTCTCTGAGTTAACAAAATACTACTCATGTTCTCAAAAGACATTCTCAGAGTCATCAAAGTTATTCAAAGAGCTAACAAAAGTTATTCTCGGAGTCACCTTCGTTCTTCAGAGAAACTTTCCAAAACATCTTTGTTCATCAAAGTTATTCTCGGAGTCATCAAAGGTATTCTCTAACTCACTTTTGGTCATTAAAGTTAATTTCTATGTTATAAAAGTTTGTCTCAGAGACATCTAAAGTTAATCTTAGAGTTATCAAATATAATCTCTAACTCACTTTTGTTCATCAAAGTTGATCTCAGAGTTAACAAAGGTAATCTCTAACTCACTCTCGTTCATCAAAGTTGTTTCAAAGACATCAAAGTTAATCTCAGAGTTATCCAAAGATATTCTCATGTCCACAAAGTTATTCCAAGAGACGTCAAAGTTAATCTCAGACATCTTCGTTCATAAAAGTTATTCTCAGAGTCATCTAAAGTTATTCTCTAAGACATCAAAGTTATTCTAAGAGCTATCAAAAGTTATTCTCAGTCATGATATGTTATTCTCTAAGTAACCTTCCGTTCATCAAAGACATTCTCTAAGCTCTCAAAGTTATTCTCTAAGACAACAAAGTCATTCTCAGAGTCATCAAAAGTTATTCTCAGACTCACCTTCGTTAATCAAAGAAGCCTTCTGAGACATCCTCGTTCAACATAACTGTCCTCAGAGCCATCAAAAAGTTAAATACAGTCATCATAGTTATTCTCTAAGTAACTTTTCGTTCATCAGAGAAGCTTTCTAAGACATCTTTGTTCATCAAAGTTGTTCTCTAAGACATCAATGTTGTTCTCTAAGACATCAATGTTGTTCTCTAAATCATAAAAGTTAATCTCTAAGGCACCTTCGTTTACTAGAGAAACTTTCCAATCCATCTTCGTTGATCAAAGTTATTCTCAGAATCATCAAAGAGATCTCTAATTCACCTTCGTTCACCAAAAAGTTGTTCTCTAAGACACCTTCGTTCATCAAAGAAACTCTCCGTCCATCATGTTATTCTTTAAGACATCTTCAGTCATAAAATTTCTCTCCAAAATGTAACTAGTTCAGCTTTTCATACCAAACCTGCACTTCTGTTAAAATATATTTTCTTAGTCACTTTACCCTAAAACTGTTCTCAGAACTACACTGCCCAAATCCTACGTAACCTATCCTCTCCACCCAATGTTACTTAGTTAACGTAACGTTCCTAAACCTAACTTTACCTATCCTAACTTAACTTACCTTACCTTTACCTATCGTACCTAACTTAACCTGCATAACCTAACTTTACCTATCCTAACATGACTTACCTTACATTACCTATCTTACTTAACCTGCACAACCTAACTTACATAACTTATCTTACCTATCCTAACGTAACCTAACTTGCTTTACCTAACTTAATCTTACATTCCCAAACTGATGTATCCTAACTTATCTAGTCCAACCAGACATGATCTAACTTACATAATTATTCCTGCTTGTCTTTTGTGTTTCGTCAATCATTGTCTCATATTCATTTACTCATTTCAAGGGTTAATTTCTCAAATGGACATTTTTGCATTTCAAGTGTTATTTGTTTAAGATTGGGTGTTTAACCATTTCAAAGGATTTTTGTTATATAAGGGAATTTACTCGTTTCAAGGGCAAATTTCTCAAATGGTCATTTTGCAGATCAAGGGTTATTTGTTAAAGTTCATCAAGTTGCTCATAAGTTGTATTTATTATGTTTGTTACTATTTATTCTTATTCCCCAACCCCTTAACCTAACCTCTTGTAATCTTAGTGTATTTAGTAGGTTCTATCATATGTTCTTATTCCCCAACCCTTTAACCTAACCTTTCAGATGTAGTTTATTGTGTTTTTTGACGTATTTGTTGAATATATTATCCTTTTCCTAACCTTTCAGATATAGTTTTGTTTCTCCTTTTTGGGGCACCTATGCTCGTGGGGAACCTATGCTCATGGGGCACCTATGCTCGTGGGGCACCTATGCTCGTGGGGCACCTATGCTCGTGGGGCCCCTACCCAACCATATGTAATGTAATGAAGATAGGTGTAGGGAGCAGGAAGCCAGATGCAAGGTATCATCTGGGAGAGGAAATTCTTCAGGAGTCAGTGAAGGAAAAAGACTTGGGGGTTGATATCACGCCAGACCTGTCTCCTGCAGCACATATCAAGCGGATAACATCAGCGGCATATGCCAGGCTGGCCCACATACGAACGGCATTCAGAAACTTGTATAAAAAATCATTCAGAACTTTGTATACCACATATGTAAGGCCAATCCTGGAGTATGAAGCCCCAGCATGGAGTCCATATCTAGTCTAAGATAAGACTAAGTGGAAAAGGTTCAAAAATTTGCTACCAGACTAGTACCTGAGCTGAGAGGTATGAGCTACGAGGAGAGACTACAGGAATTAATCCACACTTCGCTGGAAGACAGAAGAGTTAGGTGTGTCGGAAAATCCGACACCATTTAATATATCATACAGACAGATAATAGCTGTGTTGTATAAATAAGTTAACCCATAGAAAACGTAACTTGTAGTGGAATTACCGTCTATAGAAAACGGGATATCATTACCACATACTATTATAATTCACCACCTACTATGGTGGGAATTATTCTTAAATACATTAGTCTTTGGACTTTACCATCATAAAAACATCTCATATAAATTAACTTAATTATCAATATTAAAGTAGAGTAAATGTGACCCTTCTATCACTTTCTGTCATCTGGACAATGTAAGCCAGGCATCAGGGAGTGGTGAGAGAGCAGCCATTGTTTATACTAGACCAGAGGCTCACGGGAGCAAATACGGCTCCTGTTAATTTTACTTGGACGAAGTGTTATGGAAACCAAAGGTGTACCATTATCAACACGCTGTCAACAAATCAAGTTAAGTTTTCTTCCAAAACCCATTTATCTTTCATTTATGGCCATTAATGTCAGTATATAAGGTGATCCGGTTAGAGCACGAGGCAGCCTCAAACTAAAGGTAATTAGCCCAGGTCTTCATTGTTCCATGTACAGTGTTTCTCTGATATACCTGTCATATATAGGATTCTGGCTTCACAGTTAGCGCCCTTTTGACAGGTCAAGACGAGGAAGCATGCTTTGTGCATCAGTTACCAGGGTGATGGAAGCTACCTCAAAGAGGGAAAATGTGGTGTCTACACCCTAGTTATACCTGGTGGACTAAAGCCTGCTGTACTATAAGATAAGGAACCTCTTCAATGTTTAATAATGTGTACTTAATACTGTAGTTTGATTGGCTGCATATATATTCAATTAATATAAACCCCCCTAATGTGTAGAGGATCGATTTGTGAGATTATGAGATTATTGCAGAAATACAGTCCACTTATCATTATACAAATTGCTATCGAAGTATATAAATTAACGTAAATATATATTCATATAAATTAAATAAATATAAATCTCACAGGTCGGTTCCCACATTATTTGGACCTTCAGAACCGGAATATTTGGTCCTTTGAACCCACATTTGGTCATCTTAGTACCGGATGAACCAGTTAAACAGTGGATTCATTAAATAAACTAGTGCAGTGTGATTTATACAAAGGCCAGCAGTCAAGACGGCGGCGTTGACTCGTGCGAGTTCACGAGCCCCGCTCAGTTCAGATCAGCCTTAGTCAGCGGTTTCATGCACACCCACAGATATTTGGTGGCGTGTTATTCTGTGAAATGACAGCGCTAATATTGAAGCCAGCCAAAGTAGTGGCTGTGGTGTCGCTTGATTGTTCACGGATTTCGTGGTGTTAAATTTCGCGAGAGATTATCCACGAATTTTGTGGACTTTATTTCGCGAGGTCACTAATAATATTTAATACTTCTAGATAATATTAGAAGTTTCATAGAGGCTAATTAAGAGGCTATTATCAATAATTGTGTATATTATTTCTCCAGAATAGAGAATCATTTAATATATATTGCACTAGTGATCACAGTATAATATTTACTAATTGCCAACCAACAACAGGGTAGGATATTAACATTGACTAGTTGAACTATTATTGCTCATCCTAGTCCCATTATTACCATAGTCAGTTGTACTATATTCAACAACCTAACACCATTAATGAATGGGCCAGACCCTATTTTGGGTGTAATTTTTATCAACTCGAGTTGAGTTGTATATATAATAATTTACTTATGATCATTACACCTTTGAGTGATTAATTATTGTCAATTCCATCCTAGGGTGATATAGAAGAGCTAACCTAAAGGTACTTCCAGTGACACTGGTTTATCACTCAAATCATTAGTGTGTATGATTGTATATATATAATGTGTATTAATTTTAAGTGCTAACCTCTAGTAGAGGTAGGATTATTGCCTAGTGAGTGCATTTTACCCTAGGCTACCATTAGAGCTTGTTCAGTATTATGAGCAGCCCAAGTACAAGCCCCACAAGGCTTCACCAACTAGCCAGGATGGATAATGCAGGGAGAATGAAAAGAACCCTTGCAGGTCTTAAAGGCCACTTAACAAGACAGATCAAGAAATGTGAAGATTTGTCACAACAATCTCAAGTTGATTATGCTGACCTGGAAAGCTATTATCAAGCAGCTGCAGGTAAATTTGAGCAAATCAAATGTCAAATAGCAACATATGTGGCTGAACTTGCCAACACCAATTTATCAGAAACAGAAATAGACGACATTATGGTTGATCTTGCGAATTATGAAGATCACACTCAGGCCACGTTACAGCCTTATGTCAAATTAATTGCCCAGAACAAGGCAACAACAACAACAACAACAGTTGCATCTAATACGAGTCAAGCAGAAGCTCGACTCCCTCCAATCAATTTACCCACTTTCTCAGGAAAAGATGAGGAAGATTGGGACGAATTTTGGAACAAATTCGTTGACCTTGTAGACTCAAAACAATCTTTACCAAAGAGTAGTAAATTCTCTTATTTGCAAGGCCAATTATCAGGTGAGGCTAAAACAGTAGTATCCCATCTGAGATTAACTAATGACGGCTATGATCTGGCAGTAAAACTCCTCAAGGATAATTATGCTGATCCAGAAGTAAGAACATCACATTTAGTTCATGAGCTGTTGCATTTACCCCCACCGGAGGCTTCAGCTGATTCACTCCAAGTCTTCAAGCTGGAGGTAGAATCATTGATCAATGCCCTCAGCCTGACAGCAGATACAAACGGGGCTGAGTGGGTCTTGAAAATAATTGTCCAGGAGAAAATACCTAGGGACATATTGAGACAAATGAGTGCTCATTACAATAAAAGCATCTTATCCATGAATGAAATATCTGAAGGTTTAAAGTCAGTAGTTCATCAATTACGAACACATGACATTAAAACCACCAAGTAAACCCTCAGAAACCAATAATAGTAAACCACAGAGTACCAAAGGTACTCCAAATCAATCTAGACAATATAATTCAACACCAAAGTGGAACAGTAGCAGTGTGGGCGTATATGCAGTGGGACCCTCCAAGCCTATAGTTACTGTGTCACCCAAGAACGTGACACCAAAGGGTACTGGAAGCTATGGAACATGTTTGTTCTGCAATGAGAAACATTCAATGTACCACTGCCCTAATTTTCCTGATAGTGACGCCCGTGTTGAGCGACTCAAAGATTTGCAACATTGCACGAGGTGCCTCAGGAAACATAACATCAAGGACTCTGATACCCAATTACACACCTGTAATAGGTGTAACAAAGGTCAGCACCATGCAGCATTGTGCAGAGACACCAAAACAACGTCTCCAAACCCCAAGGTGGAAGATAGCATTCCCACCACAGTACAGTACTGCAAGGTGCAACATACAAAGAGTGTCCATTCGGCAAAGTCTAAAGGTAATACGACTTTGCCTACTGCCCAAATTACCATCCTGAATAAGAGGGCCAAGGTCCATACCCGTGGGTTGTTTGACCAAGGGTCCAAGAGAACATATGTCACTAAAAAGTTGGCAGATGAACTACAATTAAGGCCTGTAGCCCAGATGTCATTCAATATCTCAGGGTTTGTAACAGATGCAGGACCTCAAGTCTACCAGGTGGTACAACCATCAGTACGTTTAGGCAGGTACGTCTGTAGAGTACAAGCCATTGTGGTGGACAAAATACCAGTAGACCTACAAGTTCAAGGTCTGAGAGCAACAGCCAAATTCCTGAGAAATAGAGGAATAAAATTGGCAGATAATATTAAGTCTGATCACCTCACCGACTTCGGTCTCCTTGTTGGGACAGACTATTGCCATCGATTCATCGGTAGCCCTACTAAATATCAGGGCATAATCATGTTAAACTCTGCAGGAGGTAAATTACTCTCAGGCCCAGTATCAAGCCTGAGGAGACCCATGCCTGCAGATAAACAATACCAGTAGAAATCTAAATTTGTCAGCTGATTATATTTCTCCAGTAGCATTATACTAAGGAGATTACAGCTGACTATACCAACAGAGGTTGATGTTAGTATCATCATATAAAGCTGAAGATGGGTTCATGAGGCCTCAGTGGCAAATCAGTGAACAGTAGCCTAAACAGCTACAAGTCACTGCGACCAATGTCACTGAACCCACTGCAGTCTCAGAACCATACTTTACTTTAATGATGAGCTATTCAATCTTCTGAATCAATTAACTAAATTAAACCCCAATAAATCTGATGACTGATTTGATACATTTATTATTTAATCAAGATGTATTCAATGGGCCTCAGTGTTTATATATCAGTGACCAGTTACCTGAACAAACTTCAAGTTATATCTAATGTCACTGATCTCACTGCAGTCCCTGAATCATACTTGACTGTAGTACTTGATCACATTCAGTCTTCTGGGTTAAATAATATGTAATTAGGCTTGAATATTAGCCTTTCAAGAGTTGACAGGGAAATGAAATCGCATTAGACTTCTAACGTAAGTAAGTAAGTAAGGGACATCTGTCCTGTACGAACAGACGCACAAATGTGTGATTACTAACTACTAACATCAAATTAATCTAATAATTCGAAGGAGGAGTATCGGTGTTCGTCTGTTCTAAATAGGACTTCGACCCGTGAGCAGCCCCTGGGGAATTATGTCGGAAAATCCGACACCATTTAATATATCATACAGACAGATAATAGCTGTGTTGTATAAATAAGTTAACCCATAGAAAACGTAACTTGTAGTGGAATTACCGTCTATAGAAAACGGGATATCATTACCACATACTATTATAATTCACCACCTATTATGGTGGGAATTATTCTTAAATACATTAGTCTTTGGACTTTACCATCATAAAAACATCTCGTATAAATTAACTTAATTATCAATATTAAAGTAGAGTAAATGTGACCCTTCTATCACTTTCTGTCATCTGGACAATGTAAGCCAGGCGTCAGGGAGTGGTGAGGGAGCAGCCATTGTTTATACTAGACCAGAGGCTCAAGGAAGCAAATTCAGCTCCTGTTAATTTTACTTGGACGAAGTGTTATGGAAACCAAAGGTGTACCATTATCAACACGCTGTCAACAAATCAAGTTAAGTTTTCTTCCGAAACCCATTTATCTTTCATTTATGGCCATTAATGTTCGTATATAAGGTGATCCATTTAGAGCACGAGGCAGCCTCAAACTAAAGGTAATTAGCCTAGGTCTTCATTGTTCCATGCATAGTGTTTCTCTGATATACCTGTCATATATAGGATTCTGGCTTCACAGTTAGCGCCCTTTTGACAGGTCAAGACGAGGAAGCATGCTTTGTGCATCAGTTACCAGGGTGATGGAAGCTACCTCAAAGAGGGAAAATGTGGTGTCTACATCCTAGTTATACCTGGTGGACTAAAGCCTGCTGTACTATAAGATAAGGAACCTCTTCAATGTTTAATAATGTGTAGTTAATACTGTAGTTTGATTGGCTGCATATATATTCAATTAATATAAACCCCCCTAATGTGTAGAGGATCGATTTGTGAGATTATGAGATTATTGCAGAAATACAGTCCACTTATCATTATACAAATTGCTATCGAAGTATATAAATTAACGTAAATATATATTCATATAAATTAAATAAATATAAATCTCACAGGTCGGTTCCCACAAGGGGGGACATGATCACCACATTTAAGATTCTGAAGGGAATTGATAGGGTAGATAAAGACAGGAAATTTAACACAAGGGGCACACGCACAAGGGGACAAAGGTGGAAACTGAGTGCCCAAATGAGCCACAGAGATATTAGAAACATTTTTTTAGTGTCAGAGTGGTTGACAAATGGAATGCATTAGAAGGTGATGTGGTGGAGGCTGACTCCATACACAGTTTCAAGTGTAGATATGATAAAGCCCAATAGGCTCAGGAATCTGTACACCTGTTGATTGACGGTTGAGAGGGCGGGACCAAAGAGCCAGAGCTCAACCTCCACAAACACAACTAGGTGAGTACCTGTCTCCCGTGCTGACTTACACACACCCCGGTACACTTGTGTCCCGTGCTGACACACACACACACACCCTGGTACACCTGTCTCCCGTGCTGACACACACACACACACACACCGGTACACCTGTCTCCCGTGCTGACACACACATACACTGGTACACCTGTCACCCGTGATGACACACACACACACCCCGGTACACCTGTCACCCGTGCTGACACACACACACCCCGGTACACCTGTCACCCGTGCTGACACACACACACCCCGGTACACCTGTCACCCGTGCTGACACACACACACCCCGGTACACCTGTCACCCGTGATGACACACACATACACACCGGTACACCTGTCACCCGTGCTGACACACACACACCCCGGTACACCTGTCACCCGTGCTGACCCACACTCACCCCGGTACACCTGTCACCCGTGCTGACACACACACACCCAGGTACACCTGTCACCGTGCTGACACACACACCCTGGTACACCTGTCACCCGTGCTGACTCACAGACACCCCGGTACACCTGTCTCCCGTGCTGACACACACACACCCCGGTACACCTGTCAACCGTGCTGACACACACACACCCCGGTACACCTGTCACCCGTGCTGACCCACACACACCCCGGTACACCTGTCACCCGTGCTGACACACACACACCCAGGTACACCTGTCACCGTGCTGACACACACACACCCCGGTACACCTGTCACCCGTGCTGACACACACACACACCCCGGTACACCTTGTCACCCGTGCTGACACACACACACACCCCGGTACACCTGTCACCCGTGCTGACACACACACACCCCGGTACACCTGTCACCCGTGCTGACACACACACACCAGGTACACCTGTCACCCGTGCTGACACACACACACCCTGGTACACCTGTCTCCCGGGCTGACACACACACACACCCCGGTACACCTGTCACCCGTGCTGACACACACACACACCCCGGTACACCTGTCACCCGTGCTGACACACACACACCCTGGTACACCTGTCTCCCGTGCTGACACACACACACACCCCGGTACACCTGTCACCCGTGCTGACCCACACACACCCCGGTACACCTGTCACCCGTGCTGACACACACACCCCGGTACACCTGTCACCCGTGCTGACACACACACACCCTGGTACACCTGTCACCCGTGCTGACACACACACCCCGGTACAATTGTCACCCGTGCTGACACACACACACCCCGGTACACCTGTCACCCGTGCTGACACACACACCCCGGTACACCTGTCACCCGTGCTGACACACACACCCCGGTACACCTGTCACCCGTGCTGACACACACACACACCGGTACACCTGTCACCCGTGCTGACACACACACACCCTGGTACACCTGTCACCCGTGCTGACACACACACACCCCGGTACACCTGTCACCCGTGCTGACACACACACACACACACCGGTACACCTGTCACCCGTGCTGACACACACACACCCTGGTACACCTGTCTCCCGGGCTGACACACACACACCCCGGTACACCTGTCACCCGTGCTGACACACACACACACCCCGGTACACCTGTCACCCGTGCTGACACACACACACCCTGGTACACCTGTCTCCCGTGCTGACACACACACACACCCCGGTACACCTGTCACCCGTGCTGACCCACACACACCCCGGTACACCTGTCACCCGTGCTGACACACACACCCCGGTACACCTGTCACCCGTGCTGACACACACACACACCAGTACACCTGTGACCCGTGCTGACACACACACACCCTGGTACACCTGTCACCCGTGCTGACACACACACCCCGGTACAATTGTCACCCGTGCTGACACACACACACCCCGGTACACCTGTCACCCGTGCTGACACACACACCCCGGTACACCTGTCACCCGTGCTGACACACACACCCCGGTACACCTGTCACCCGTGCTGACACACACACACACCGGTACACCTGTCACCCGTGCTGACACACACACACCCTGGTACACCTGTCACCCGTGCTGACACACACACACCCTGGTACACCTGTCACCCGTGCTGACACACACACCCCGGTACACCTGTCACCCGTGCTGACACACACACCCCGGTACACCTGTCACCCGTGCTGACTCACACACACCCCGGTACACCTGTCTCCCGTGCTGACACACACACCCCCCGGTACACCTGTCACCCGTGCTGACACACACACACACCCCGGTACACCTGTCACCCGTGCTGACACACACACACCCCGGTACACCTGTCACCCGTGCTGACACACACACACCCAGGTACACCTGTCACCGTGCTGACACACACACACCCCGGTACACCTGTCACCCGTGCTGACACACACACACCCCGGTACACCTGTCACCCGTGCTGACACACACACACCCTGGTACACCTGTCACCCGTGCTGACACACACACCCCGGTACACCTGTAACCCGTGCTGACAACACCCTTGTACACCTGTCACCCGTGCTGACTCACACACACCCCGGTACACCTGTCACCGTGCTGACACATACACACCCCGGTACACCTGTCACCCGTGCTGACACTCACACACACCCCGGTACACTTGTCACCCGTGCTGACACACACACACACCCCGGTACACCTGTCACCCGTGCTGACACACACACACCCCGGTACACCTGTCACCCGTGCTGACACACACACACACCCCGGTACACCTGTCACCCGTGCTGACACACACACACCCTGGTACACCTGTCTCCCGTGCTGACACACACACACGCCGGTACACCTGTCACCCGTGCTGACACACACACACCCCGGTACACCTGTCACCCGTGCTGACACACACACACACCAGGTACACCTGTCACCCGTGCTGACACACACACACCCTGGTACACCTGTCACCCGTGCTGACACACACACACCCCGGTACACCTGTCACCCGTGCTGACACACACACACCCCGGTACACCTGTCACCCGTGCTGACACACACACACCCCGGTACACCTGTCACCCGTGCTGACACACACACCCCGGTACACCTGTCACCCGTGCTGACACACACACACACCGGTACATCTGTCACCCGTGCTGACACACACACACCCCGGTACACCTGTCACCCGTGCTGACACACACACACCCCGGTACACCTGTCACCCGTGCTGACACACACACACCCCGGTACACCTGTCACCCGTGCTGACACACACACACCCGGTACACCTGTCACCCGTGCTGACACACACACACCCGGTACACCTGTCACCCGTGCTGACACACACACCCCGGTACACCTGTCACCCGTGCTGACACACACACCCCGGTACACCTGTCACCCGTGCTGACACACACACACCCGGTACACCTGTCACCCGTGCTGACACACACACCCCGGTACACCTGTCACCCGTGCTGACACACACACACCCCGGTACACCTGTCACCCGTGCTGACACACACACACCCCGGTACACCTGTCACCCGTGCTGACACACACACACCCCGGTACACCTGTCACCCGTGCTGACACACACACCCCGGTACACCTGTCACCCGTGCTGACACACACACACCCCGGTACACCTGTCACCCGTGCTGACACACACACCCCGGTACACCTGTCACCCGTGCTGACACACACACACCCCGGTACACCTGTCACCCGTGCTGACACACACACCCCGGTACACCTGTCACCCGTGCTGACACACACACACCCGGTACACCTGTCACCCGTGCTGACACACACACACCCGGTACACCTGTCACCCGTGCTGACACACACACACCCGGTACACCTGTCACCCGTGCTGACACACACACACCCCGGTACACCTGTCACCCGTGCTGACACACACACACCCCGGTACACCTGTCACCCGTGCTGACACACACACACCCCTGGTACACCTGTCACCCGTGCTGACACACACACACACCCGGTACACCTGTCACCCGTGCTGACACACACACACCCCGGTACACCTGTCACCCGTGCTGACACACACACACCCGGTACACCTGTCACCCGTGCTGACACACACACACCCCGGTACACCTGTCACCCGTGCTGACACACACACCCCGGTACACCTGTCACCCGTGCTGACACACACACACCCGGTACACCTGTCACCCGTGCTGACACACACACACCCCGGTACACCTGTCACCCGTGCTGACACACACACACCCCGGTACACCTGTCACCCGTGCTGACACACACACACCCGGTACACCTGTCACCCGTGCTGACACACACACACCCCGGTACACCTGTCACCCGTGCTGACACACACACACCCTGGTACACCTGTCACCCGTGCTGACACACACACACCCCGGTACACCTGTCACCCGTGCTGACACACACACACCTCGGTACACCTGTCACCCGTGCTGACACACACACCCCGGTACACCTGTCACCCGTGCTGACACACACACACACCCGGTACACCTGTCACCCGTGCTGACACACACACACCCTGGTACACCTGTCACCCGTGCTGACACACACACACCCCGGTACACCTGTCACCCGTGCTGACACACACACACCCCGGTACACCTGTCACCCGTGCTGACACACACACACCCCGGTACACCTGTCACCCGTGCTGACACACACACACCCCTGGTACACCTGTCACCCGTGCTGACACACACACACCCTGGTACACCTGTCACCCGTGCTGACACACACACCCCGGTACACCTGTCACCCGTGCTGACACACACACCCCGGTACACCTGTCACCCGTGCTGACTCACACACACCCCGGTACACCTGTCTCCCGTGCTGACACACACACACCCCGGTACACCTGTCACCCGTGCTGACACACACACACACCCCGGTACACCTGTCACCCGTGCTGACACACACACACCCCGGTACACCTGTCACCCGTGCTGACACACACACACCCCGGTACACCTGTCACCCGTGATGACACACACACACACCCCGGTACACCTGTCACCCGTGCTGACACACACACCCCGGTACACCTGTCACCCGTGCTGACACACACACACCCCGGTACACCTGTCACCCGTGCTGACACACACACACCCCGGTACACCAGTCACCCGTGCTGACACACACACACCCCGATACACCTGTCACCCTTGCTGACACACACACCCCGGTACACCTGTCACCCGTGGTGACACACACACCCTGGTACACCTGTCACCCGTGCTGACTCACACACACCCCGGTACACCTGTCTCCCGTGCTGACACACACACACTCCGGTACACCTGTCACCCGTGCTGACACACACACACACCCCGGTACACCTGTCACCCGTGCTGACACACACACACCCCGGTACACCTGTCACCCGTGCTGACACACACACACCCAGGTACACCTGTCACCGTGCTGACACACACACACCCCGGTACACCTGTCACCCGTGCTGACACACACACACACCCCGGTACACCTGTCACCCGTGCTGACACACACACACCCTGGTACACCTGTCACCCGTGCTGACACACACACCCCGGTACACCTGTCACCCGTGCTGACTCACACACACCCTGGTACACCTGTCACCCGTGCTGACTCACACACACCCTGGTACACCTGTCTCCCGTGCTGACACACACACACCCCGGTACACCTGTCACCCGTGCTGACACACACACACACCCCGGTACACCTGTCACCCGTGCTGACACACACACACCCCGGTACACCTGTCACCCGTGCTGACACACACACACCCAGGTACACCTGTCACCGTGCTGACACATACACACCCCGGTACACTTGTCACCCGTGCTGACACACACACACACCCCGGTACACCTGTCACCCGTGCTGACACACACACACCCCGGTACACCTGTCACCCGTGCTGACACACACACACACCCCGGTACACCTGTCACCCGTGCTGACACACACACCCTGGTACACCTGTCTCCCGTGCTGACACTCACACACACCCCGGTACACCTGTCACCCGTGCTGACACACACACACACCCCGGTACACCTGTCACCCGTGCTGACACACACACACACCAGTACACCTGTCACCAGTGCTGACACACACACACCCTGGTACACCTGTCACCCGTGCTGACACACACACCCCGGTACACCTGTCACCCGTGCTGACACACACACACCCCGGTACACCTGTCACCCGTGCTGACACACACATCCCGGTACACCTGTCACCCGTGCTGACACACACACACCCTGGTACACCTGTCACCCGTGCTGACACACACACACCCTGGTACACCTGTCACCCGTGCTGACACACACACCCCGGTACAACTGTCACCCGTGCTGACACACACACCCCGGTACACCTGTCACCCGTGCTGACTCACACACACCCCGGTACACCTGTCTCCCGTGCTGACACACACCCCGGGACAACTGTCACCCGTGCTGACACACACACACACCCCGGTACACCTGTCACCCGTGCTGACACACACACACCCCGGTACACCTGTCACCCGTGCTGACACACACACACCCCAGTACACCTGTCACCCGTGATGACACACACACACACCCCGGTACACCTGTCACCCGTGCTGACACACACACACCCCGGTACACCTGTCACCCGTGCTGACACACACACACCCCGGTACACCTCTCACCCGTGCTGACACACACACACCCCGGTACACCTGTCACCCGTGCTGACACACACACACACCCTGGTACACCTGTCACCCGTGCTGACACACACACACCCTGGTACACCTGTCACCCGTGCTGACACACACACCCCGGTACACCTGTCACCCGTGCTGACACACACACCCTGGTACACCTGTCACCCGTGCTGACTCACTCACACCCCGGTACACCTGTCTCCCGTGCTGACACACACACACCTCGGTACACCTGTCACCCGTGCTGACACACACACACACCCCGGTACACCTGTCACCCGTGCTGACACACACACACCCCGGTACACCTGTCACCCGTGCTGACACACACACACCCAGGTACACCTGTCACCGTGCTGACACACACACACCCCGGTACACCTGTCTCCCGTGCTGACACACACCCCGGGACACCTGTCACCCGTGCTGACACACACACACACCCCGGTACACCTGTCACCCGTGCTGACACACACACACCCCAGTACACCTGTCACCTGTGCTGACACACACACACCCCGGTACACCTGTCACCCGTGATGACACACACACACACCCTGGTACACCTGTCACCCGTGCTGACACACACACACCCCGGTACACCTGTCACCCGTGCTGACACACACACACCCTGGTACACCTGTCACCCGTGCTGACACACACACACCCTGGTACACCTGTCACCCGTGCTGACACACACACCCCGGTACACCTGTCACCCGTGCTGACACACACACCCTGGTACACCTGTCACCCGTGCTGACTCACACACACCCCGGTACACCTGTCTCCCGTGCTGACACACACACACCCCGGTACACCTGTCACCCGTGCTGACACACACACACACCCCGGTACACCTGTCACCCGTGCTGACACACACACACCCCGGTACACCTGTCACCCGTGCTGACACACACACACCCAGGTACACCTGTCACCGTGCTGACACACACACACCCCAGTACACCTGTCACCCGTGCTGACACACACACACCCCGGTACACCTGTCACCCGTCCTGACACACACACACCCCAGTACACCTGTCACCCGTGCTGACACACACACACCTCGGTACACCTGTCACCCGTGCTGACACACACACACACCCCGGTACACTTGTCACCCGTGCTGACACACACACACACCCCGGTACACCTGTCACCCGTGCTGACACACACACACCCCGGTACACCTGTCACCCGTGCTGACACACACACACCCTGGTACACCTGTCTCCCGTGCTGACACACACACCCCGGTACACCTGTCACCCGTGCTGACACACACACACCCCGGTACACCTGTCACCCGTGCTGACACACACATCCCGGTACACCTGTCACCCGTGCTGACACACACACACCCTGGTACACCTGTCACCCGTGCTGACACACACACACCCTGGTACACCTGTCACCCGTGCTGACACACACACCCCGGTACAACTGTCACCCGTGCTGACACACACACCCCGGTACACCTGTCACCCGTGCTGACTCACACACACCCCGGTACACCTGTCTCCCGTGCTGACACACACCCCGGGACAACTGTCACCCGTGCTGACACACACACACACCCCGGTACACCTGTCACCCGTGCTGACACACACACACCCCGGTACACCTGTCACCCGTGCTGACACACACACACCCCAGTACACCTGTCACCCGTGATGACACACACACACACCCCGGTACACCTGTCACCCGTGCTGACACACACACACCCCGGTACACCTGTCACCCGTGCTGACACACACACACCCCGGTACACCTCTCACCCGTGCTGACACACACACACCCCGGTACACCTGTCACCCGTGCTGACACACACACACACCCTGGTACACCTGTCACCCGTGCTGACACACACACACCCTGGTACACCTGTCACCCGTGCTGACACACACACCCCGGTACACCTGTCACCCGTGCTGACACACACACCCTGGTACACCTGTCACCCGTGCTGACTCACTCACACCCCGGTACACCTGTCTCCCGTGCTGACACACACACACCTCGGTACACCTGTCACCCGTGCTGACACACACACACACCCCGGTACACCTGTCACCCGTGCTGACACACACACACCCCGGTACACCTGTCACCCGTGCTGACACACACACACCCAGGTACACCTGTCACCGTGCTGACACACACACACCCCGGTACACCTGTCTCCCGTGCTGACACACACCCCGGGACACCTGTCACCCGTGCTGACACACACACACACCCCGGTACACCTGTCACCCGTGCTGACACACACACACCCCAGTACACCTGTCACCTGTGCTGACACACACACACCCCGGTACACCTGTCACCCGTGATGACACACACACACACCCTGGTACACCTGTCACCCGTGCTGACACACACACACCCCGGTACACCTGTCACCCGTGCTGACACACACACACCCTGGTACACCTGTCACCCGTGCTGACACACACACACCCTGGTACACCTGTCACCCGTGCTGACACACACACCCCGGTACACCTGTCACCCGTGCTGACACACACACCCTGGTACACCTGTCACCCGTGCTGACTCACACACACCCCGGTACACCTGTCTCCCGTGCTGACACACACACACCCCGGTACACCTGTCACCCGTGCTGACACACACACACACCCCGGTACACCTGTCACCCGTGCTGACACACACACACCCCGGTACACCTGTCACCCGTGCTGACACACACACACCCAGGTACACCTGTCACCGTGCTGACACACACACACCCCAGTACACCTGTCACCCGTGCTGACACACACACACCCCGGTACACCTGTCACCCGTCCTGACACACACACACCCCAGTACACCTGTCACCCGTGCTGACACACACACACCTCGGTACACCTGTCACCCGTGCTGACACACACACACACCCCGGTACACTTGTCACCCGTGCTGACACACACACACACCCCGGTACACCTGTCACCCGTGCTGACACACACACACCCCGGTACACCTGTCACCCGTGCTGACACACACACACCCTGGTACACCTGTCTCCCGTGCTGACACACACACCCCGGTACACCTGTCACCCGTGCTGACACACACACACCCCAGGACACCTTTCACCCGTGCTGACACACACACCCCGGTATACCTGTCACCCGTGCTGACACACACACACACCGGTACACCTGTCTCCCGTGCTGACACACACACACACCGGTACACCTGTCTCCCGTGCTGACACACACACCCCGGTACACCTGTCACCCGTGCTGACACACACACATTCCGGTACACCTGTCACCCGTGCTGGCACACACACACCCCGGTACACCTGTCACCCGTGCTGACACACACACCCCGGTACACCTGTCACCCGTGCTGACACACACACACACCGGTACACCTGTCTCCCGTGCTGACACACACACACCGGTACACCCGTCTCCCGGCTTGACACACACACACCGGTACACCTGTCTCCCGTGCTGATACACACACACTCCGGTACACCTGTCACCCGTGCTGACACACACACACACCCCGGTACACCTGTCACCCGTGCTGACACACACACACCCCGGTACACCTGTCACCCGTGCTGACACACACACACCCAGGTACACCTGTCACCGTGCTGACACACACACACCCCGGTACACCTGTCACCCGTGCTGACACACACACACACCCCGGTACACCTGTCACCCGTGCTGACACACACACACCCTGGTACACCTGTCACCCGTGCTGACACACACACCCCGGTACACCTGTCACCCGTGCTGACACACACACCCTGGTACACCTGTCACCCGTGCTGACTCACACACACCCCGGTACACCTGTCTCCCGTGCTGACACACACACACCCCGGTACACCTGTCACCCGTGCTGACACACACACACACACCGGTACACCTGTCACCCGTGCTGACACACACACACCCCGGTACACCTGTCACCCGTGCTGACACACACACACCCAGGTACACCTGTCACCGTGCTGACACATACACACCCCGGTACACCTGTCACCCGTGCTGACACTCACACCCCGGTACACCTGTCACCCGTGCTGACACACACACCCCGGTACACCTGTCACCCGTGCTGACACACACACACACCCCGGTACACCTGTCACCCGTGCTGACACACACACACCCTGGTACACCTGTCTCCCGTGCTGACACACACACATCCCGGTACACCTGTCACCCGTGCTGACACACACACACCCCGGTACACCTGTCACCCGTGCTGACACACACACCCCGGTACACCTGTCACCCGTGCTGACACACACACACCCCGGTACACCTGTCACCCGTGCTGACACACACACACCCCGGTACACCTGTCACCCGTGCTGACACACACACCCCGGTACACCTGTCACCCGGGCTGACACACACACCCCGGTACACCTGTCACCCGTGCTGACACACACACACACCGGTACACCTGTCACCCGTGCTGACACACACACACCCCGGTACACCTGTCACCCGTGCTGACACACACACACCCCGGTACACCTGTCACCCGTGCTGACACACACACACCCCGGTACACCTGTCACCCGTGCTGACACACACACACCCCAGTACACCTGTCACCCGTTCTGACACACACACACCCTGGTACACCTGTCACCCGTGCTGACACACACACACCCTGGTACACCTGTCACCCGTGCTGACACACACACCCCGGTACACCTGTCACCCGTGCTGACACACACACCCCGGTACACCTGTCACCCGTGCTGACTCACACACACCTCGGTACACCTGTCTCCCGTGCTGACACACACACACCCCGGTACACCTGTCAACCGTGCTGACACACACACACACACCCCGGTACACCTGTCACCCGTGCTGACACACACACACCCCGGTACACCTGTCACCCGTGCTGACACACACACACCCCGGTACACCTGTCACCCGTGATGACACACACACACACCCCGGTACACCTGTCACCCGTGATGACACACACACACCCCGGTACACCTGTCACCCGTGCTGACACACACACACCCTGGTACACCTGTCACCCGTGCTGACACACACACACCCCGGTACACCTGTCACCCGTGCTGACACACACACACCCCGGTACACCTGTCACCCGTTCTGACACACACACACCCTGGTACACCTGTCACCCGTGCTGACACACACACACCCTGGTACACCTGTCACCCGTGCTGACACACACACCCCGGTACACCTGTCACCCGTGCTGACACACACACACCCCAGGACACCTTTCACCCGTGCTGACACACATACCCCGGTATACCTGTCACCCGTGCTGACACACACACACACCGGTACACCTGTCACCCGTGCTGACACACAAACCCCGGTACACCTGTCACCCGTGCTGACACACACACATTCCGGTACACCTGTCATCCGTGCTGACACACACACACCCCGGTACACCTGTCTCCCGTGCTGACACACACACTCCAGTACACCTGTCACCCGTGCTGACACACACACACACCGGTACACCTGTCTCCCGTGCTGACACACACACACCGGTACACCTGTCTCCCGTGCTGACACACACACACTCCGGTACACCTGTCACCCGTGCTGACACACACACACACACCCTGGTACACCTGTCACCTGTGCTGACACACACACACACCCTGGTACACCTGTCACCCGTGCTGACACAAGTAGTGTGGTTGAGGACTAGAACCGCGCGCGCCACCTGCCAGGTGGCACTCACGTGAGTGGCACCTGACAGGTGGCGCGCAGGTGTATAGTCCTTAACGGTTTTTGGGGAATTTCCCGGACGTTTGGCGCGTGTCGGAGGTAATTGGAGCGCGTGCGGTTCTAGTCCTCGTGGTTTTGGGGAGCTGTGTGTGTGTTTGGGTGTTGAAAGAGGGAAGCCATGTTGAAGGAGCGTAAGTGATAGAGTAAGAAAATAGAAGGATAAGAGGAAGGAGTAAATGAATATGTATGTGTGTTTTGCGTAGACTTAATCCTGTGTGAGGATAATAATAATTTTGATGATCGTGAGTCAGTAGAGATAGAGTGTAGATTAGAGGAGTACCAACATAGTCTGTTATGTTGTTTGGGGTGGGGGAGGGATAGGGGAGGGATGGATGGAGGGAAGGGTGAGTGGAGCTTCCCCTCGTCGTCGTGAGACTGCTCTGGGTCATTATGCGGTTAGACAAACCATTAACGCCCCCTACAGGAAGTCCTAAGTGAGAGAGGATGAGAGAGTAGAGTCCAGCAGGAGGGATGTTACATGGAAAAGCGTTAATTATGTATGTGTGTTTGTCATAGTTTGATGATCGTGAGTAGAGGTTGAGGGGATCCAACATAGTGGATATGATGTTTGGGGAGGGGGGAGGGGGGAGGGAGAGGAAAACCCACATACCTGAGAGGAACGCCTGGACGTCCATTAGCTTCCCCCTACAGGAAGTCGTAAGTGGGAGAGGAGGGTAAGAGAGCGAGAGACCACCCTCCTGCGGAAGTGAGCCATTGGCTTAAAAGGGTTTTCGTTGTCTTAAGACCAGACTTGGAGCTGTTCATCCCACGGCGGGTCCCCATACACTGCGATTCCGGTAAGGGGAAGAGCGAGGTACATACGACAGACCCACACCTGTCAGCCATCAATCACTCCAACCCCTCAGCCCCCCATTGCCCCCATACCATCAACCATTGTTCTGTGCAAACCCTTTTTAGTATTATTTCTGTTAATATGACTAAGCTATATCGTAACGTGATCAACATGGTGAGAGCAATAAACGAGGGAAAAGTAAACACATTATATATAAATTTATTTCTTTTATTAATCACTTAAGCGATTTACAACGATAATAATAATAATAATAATAATAATAAGACTTCTTCTTGGTGGTTTAGCTAGCAGACAGATGGAGAAAGGCTTTCATTCAGTCCATCGAATCTCTCTCTCTGTCTCTCTCGGTCTCTCTCTGTCTCTCTCTCTGTCTCTCTGGCTCTCTGTCTCTCTGTCTCTCTGTCTCTCTATCTCTCTCTCTCTGCCTCTCTGTCTCTCTCTCTCTCTGCCTCTCTCTCTCTCTCTCTCTGTCTCTCTCTCTCTCTCTCCTTCATATTGTTCATTCATAGTTCCTTTTCATTAAACTATTCAGTTTTACATATATAAACAAAGTCAGGGACTAGTTTTACTAATACATCTTCTCTAGTATCCAATGATTTTCTTCGAGATTTAAAACATAGCTATTTCAAACGCATTAAAATACAATAATTTGGTATCGAGCTCCAGCTCCTATCCCCGCCTTAGTCCCCTGTCGTATAATGAATACTAACAGTCCAATCCCTCTAAAATTTTAAAATAATCATATTTCAAACGTAGTTCAATACAGTAATTTAGTTACCGAGCTCCAGCTCTTGTCCTCCACCTTAGTTCCCTCACACATCTTCGTTAATACCTATTCAAATTCCCCGAAATTTCTACCCTCTGTATTTCAGACATAGTTTAGTAAATGCAAACAGTTACCGAACTCTAGCTCTTATCCTCCGCCTTAGCTCTCTCTCATATCGTCGTTAATATCTAATCAAATTCCCTGAAATTTCTACCCTCTGTATTTCAGACGTAGTTTAGTAAATCCAAACAATTATCAAACTCTAGCTCTTGTCCCCAGCTTAGTTCATTTGTACAAGATCGTTAGTAACAGACCAATTTCCCCCGAAATTTAAAGCAGACATACCTCAAAGTTAGTAAATAAGATCAAGTCAGTTACTGAGCTCCAGCTCTCCTCCCCCAACTTAGTTCTCTCTCGTATATTTGTAAATAACCCATCAATTTCACTGTAATTTTTACCCTCTGTATTTCAGACACCGTAAATAAGATCAAAACAGTTAACGAGCTCCAGCTCTCGTCCCCACCTTAGTTCTCTCTCGTATCTTTGTAAATATCCTATCAATTCCCCTGAAATTTTTACCCTCTGTATTTCATAGTAAATATGATGTAAACAATTATAAAACTCTAGCTCTTGTCCTCTGTCCAAGTTCACTCCTGTAAATTTATTACTATCAGTCCAAATCCCCCTGAGATTTGAACACCCAACTACATTTTCAGACATAGTAAATAAAAACCGGTTCAGTTATCAAGTTTCAACTCTTGTCCCCCCAGCTTAGTTCATTTTGTACAAGTTCTTTATTTTCCAACTAAATCACCCTGAGATTTAAGATCACCTTATTTCTAACGTAGTAAAATTAATCTGGACATTAGCCAAGCTCCATTTCCTCAGTCTTAGATCATCGAACATAATTATATCCGATCAAGTCCCTCTCCAGCCTATCTGTTTATCAGAGTAATCACCTTACCATTCTCATCCCCAACGTATCCAAACCTTCAATAATCATCATACTGTATTTGCATATTTACTCTATATTCAGCTGTGTTCTTCACATTTTTTCCATGTTTTCTGTGTTCATTCCATGTTCTACAAATGTTCACAGCATGCTCAGTTCAATTCTTTTCACCTGTTTTTCTCATTTTTTCTGTTTTCTACCATTTTCCCCATATGTTCACTATGTTCTTTGTCATGTTTTCATGTACATCATATGTTCTCTGTATAACTTTTATACTCAATATTCATGTTCTCAATGTTCTTAGCTTGTTCTTCACATGTTCAGTGTTCATTCTTGTATTCCCTATGTTCCTTATCATGTCTTCTTATTCTCTATAAGTTCATATTCCCTGCATGTTCACTCTATTCATCAACTTTTTCTTACATGTTTTCTGTGTTCACCGTATGTTCACTGTGTTCATTCCCCTACTTAACCTCAATTTTTTTTATGTTCTTTGTTTCTTTAAACCAATTTGTTTCTTCCATTCACTATCTAGTTCTTTGTCAAATAATATTATACTGCAATACAGTTCCCTCAACAATTTTAGTCACCCAGTTTTTATTTACAAAACTATGTCAAAGTAATTCTCGTCGTCAACTTAATAGTTCTACCAACCCCGTTCTTAAGCAAATCTACACTTTATTCAGTTCCAAATTTACAAAGGCAAACCTTTCTTGTAACTTCTTAACTAAAAATCTTTCGCCAATCAACTAAAACATAGTTACTTTCCTCATTTCTCAACTAAACTTATTATCCAATCAACCAAAAAATAGTCAAAGGAATCTTTCCAACGCTGTTCATAACTAAACTTATTCCCTAGTCATCAGAAAAATAACTGTGTTCTTCATGTTTCATTGTCATTTCATAACTAAAATTATCCATCAATCAACAGAAAAAGTCATATTCATCATCTTTGTTCCTAACTAAATTATGTTTTGTCAAGTAAGAAAAAATAACCAAAGATATCTTTCATCGCGGTTCTTAACTGACATTATACTTTGGGGAGCACAAAAATAGTCTCCCTCGTCATGTTTTGTCTTTTTCCTTAACTACAAGTATTCATCAGTCAAATAAAAATAGTTACTTCATCATGTTTCCCTGTCATTTCTTAACTGAAATATCACTTCTCTCATCTGAAATAGTCATGTGTAGCCTCTTTCCAACACTGTTCTTAACTAAAGTAGCCTTTCACTTTGCTAAAATAGTCATATTCATCATTGTTCCTAACTAAAATTATATGTCGTTAAGTAAGAAATATAGTCAAAGACACTCTTCGAGACATCAAGGACTTACTCAAAGACATCAAAGTTGCACTCAAAGACATCCTTTGAGACATCAAAGACATCCTTTAAGACTTCAAGGGGAACTCTTTGAGATATCAAAAGACACTCTCAAACACTCAAAAATTTACTCACATCCTTAAAGTTATTCTCAGAGTCATCAAAAAGTTAATCTCAGTCATCAAAATGTTATTCTCTAAGTAACCTTTCGTTCATCAGAGAAACTTTCTAAGACATCTTCGTTCATTAAAGTTATTCTCGGAGCTATCAAAATTAATCTCTAAAAAAACAAAACTTTATCTCGGTCATCAAAGTTGATCTGCAAGATATCTTCGAGACATCAAAGTTACTCTTCATTACATCAAAGACTCATTCAAATACTACTCATGTTCTCAGAAGTCATTCTCAAAGGCATCACCGATTTTCTCAGAGTCACCAAAGTTATTCTCTGAGTTAACAAAATACTACTCATGTTCTCAAAAGACATTCTCAGAGTCATCAAAGTTATTCAAAGAGCTAACAAAAGTTATTCTCGGAGTCACCTTCGTTCTTCAGAGAAACTTTCCAAAACATCTTTGTTCATCAAAGTTATTCTCGGAGTCATCAAAGGTATTCTCTAACTCACTTTTGGTCATTAAAGTTAATTTCTATGTTATAAAAGTTTGTCTCAGAGACATCTAAAGTTAATCTTAGAGTTATCAAATATAATCTCTAACTCACTTTTGTTCATCAAAGTTGATCTCAGAGTTAACAAAGGTAATCTCTAACTCACTCTCGTTCATCAAAGTTGTTTCAAAGACATCAAAGTTAATCTCAGAGTTATCCAAAGATATTCTCATGTCCACAAAGTTATTCCAAGAGACGTCAAAGTTAATCTCAGACATCTTCGTTCATAAAAGTTATTCTCAGAGTCATCTAAAGTTATTCTCTAAGACATCAAAGTTATTCTAAGAGCTATCAAAAGTTATTCTCAGTCATGATATGTTATTCTCTAAGTAACCTTCCGTTCATCAAAGACATTCTCTAAGCTCTCAAAGTTATTCTCTAAGACAACAAAGTCATTCTCAGAGTCATCAAAAGTTATTCTCAGACTCACCTTCGTTAATCAAAGAAGCCTTCTGAGACATCCTCGTTCAACATAACTGTCCTCAGAGCCATCAAAAAGTTAAATACAGTCATCATAGTTATTCTCTAAGTAACTTTTCGTTCATCAGAGAAGCTTTCTAAGACATCTTTGTTCATCAAAGTTGTTCTCTAAGACATCAATGTTGTTCTCTAAGACATCAATGTTGTTCTCTAAATCATAAAAGTTAATCTCTAAGGCACCTTCGTTTACTAGAGAAACTTTCCAATCCATCTTCGTTGATCAAAGTTATTCTCAGAATCATCAAAGAGATCTCTAATTCACCTTCGTTCACCAAAAAGTTGTTCTCTAAGACACCTTCGTTCATCAAAGAAACTCTCCGTCCATCATGTTATTCTTTAAGACATCTTCAGTCATAAAATTTCTCTCCAAAATGTAACTAGTTCAGCTTTTCATACCAAACCTGCACTTCTGTTAAAATATATTTTCTTAGTCACTTTACCCTAAAACTGTTCTCAGAACTACACTGCCCAAATCCTACGTAACCTATCCTCTCCACCCAATGTTACTTAGTTAACGTAACGTTCCTAAACCTAACTTTACCTATCCTAACTTAACTTACCTTACCTTTACCTATCGTACCTAACTTAACCTGCATAACCTAACTTTACCTATCCTAACATGACTTACCTTACATTACCTATCTTACTTAACCTGCACAACCTAACTTACATAACTTATCTTACCTATCCTAACGTAACCTAACTTGCTTTACCTAACTTAATCTTATATTCCCAAACTGATGTATCCTAACTTATCTAGTCCAACCAGACATGATCTAACTTACATAATTATTCCTGCTTGTCTTTTGTGTTTCGTCAATCATTGTCTCATATTCATTTACTCATTTCAAGGGTTAATTTCTCAAATGGACATTTTTGCATTTCAAGTGTTATTTGTTTAAGATTGGGTGTTTAACCATTTCAAAGGATTTTTGTTATATAAGGGAATTTACTCGTTTCAAGGGCAAATTTCTCAAATGGTCATTTTTGCAGATCAAGGGTTATTTGTTAAAGTTCATCAAGTTGCTCATAAGTTGTATTTATTATGTTTGTTACTATTTATTCTTATTCCCCAACCCCTTAACCTAACCTCTTGTAATCTTAGTGTATTTAGTAGGTTCTATCATATGTTCTTATTCCCCAACCCTTTAACCTAACCTTTCAGATGTAGTTTATTGTGTTTTTTGACGTATTTGTTGAATATATTATCCTTTTCCTAACCTTTCAGATATAGTTTTGTTTCTCCTTTTTGGGGCACCTATGCTCGTGGGGAACCTATGCTCATGGGGCACCTATGCTCGTGGGGCACCTATGCTCGTGGGGCACCTATGCTCGTGGGGCCCCTACCCAACCATATGTAATGTAATGAAGATAGGTGTAGGGAGCAGGAAGCCAGATGCAAGGTATCATCTGGGAGAGGAAATTCTTCAGGAGTCAGTGAAGGAAAAAGACTTGGGGGTTGATATCACGCCAGACCTGTCTCCTGCAGCACATATCAAGCGGATAACATCAGCGGCATATGCCAGGCTGGCCCACATACGAACGGCATTCAGAAACTTGTATAAAAAATCATTCAGAACTTTGTATACCACATATGTAAGGCCAATCCTGGAGTATGAAGCCCCAGCATGGAGTCCATATCTAGTCTAAGATAAGACTAAGTGGAAAAGGTTCAAAAATTTGCTACCAGACTAGTACCTGAGCTGAGAGGTATGAGCTACGAGGAGAGACTACAGGAATTAATCCACACTTCGCTGGAAGACAGAAGAGTTAGGTGTGTCGGAAAATCCGACACCATTTAATATATCATACAGACAGATAATAGCTGTGTTGTATAAATAAGTTAACCCATAGAAAACGTAACTTGTAGTGGAATTACCGTCTATAGAAAACGGGATATCATTACCACATACTATTATAATTCACCACCTACTATGGTGGGAATTATTCTTAAATACATTAGTCTTTGGACTTTACCATCATAAAAACATCTCATATAAATTAACTTAATTATCAATATTAAAGTAGAGTAAATGTGACCCTTCTATCACTTTCTGTCATCTGGACAATGTAAGCCAGGCATCAGGGAGTGGTGAGAGAGCAGCCATTGTTTATACTAGACCAGAGGCTCACGGGAGCAAATACGGCTCCTGTTAATTTTACTTGGACGAAGTGTTATGGAAACCAAAGGTGTACCATTATCAACACGCTGTCAACAAATCAAGTTAAGTTTTCTTCCAAAACCCATTTATCTTTCATTTATGGCCATTAATGTCAGTATATAAGGTGATCCGGTTAGAGCACGAGGCAGCCTCAAACTAAAGGTAATTAGCCCAGGTCTTCATTGTTCCATGTACAGTGTTTCTCTGATATACCTGTCATATATAGGATTCTGGCTTCACAGTTAGCGCCCTTTTGACAGGTCAAGACGAGGAAGCATGCTTTGTGCATCAGTTACCAGGGTGATGGAAGCTACCTCAAAGAGGGAAAATGTGGTGTCTACACCCTAGTTATACCTGGTGGACTAAAGCCTGCTGTACTATAAGATAAGGAACCTCTTCAATGTTTAATAATGTGTACTTAATACTGTAGTTTGATTGGCTGCATATATATTCAATTAATATAAACCCCCCTAATGTGTAGAGGATCGATTTGTGAGATTATGAGATTATTGCAGAAATACAGTCCACTTATCATTATACAAATTGCTATCGAAGTATATAAATTAACGTAAATATATATTCATATAAATTAAATAAATATAAATCTCACAGGTCGGTTCCCACATTATTTGGACCTTCAGAACCGGAATATTTGGTCCTTTGAACCCACATTTGGTCATCTTAGTACCGGATGAACCAGTTAAACAGTGGATTCATTAAATAAACTAGTGCAGTGTGATTTATACAAAGGCCAGCAGTCAAGACGGCGGCGTTGACTCGTGCGAGTTCACGAGCCCCGCTCAGTTCAGATCAGCCTTAGTCAGCGGTTTCATGCACACCCACAGATATTTGGTGGCGTGTTATTCTGTGAAATGACAGCGCTAATATTGAAGCCAGCCAAAGTAGTGGCTGTGGTGTCGCTTGATTGTTCACGGATTTCGTGGTGTTAAATTTCGCGAGAGATTATCCACGAATTTTGTGGACTTTATTTCGCGAGGTCACTAATAATATTTAATACTTCTAGATAATATTAGAAGTTTCATAGAGGCTAATTAAGAGGCTATTATCAATAATTGTGTATATTATTTCTCCAGAATAGAGAATCATTTAATATATATTGCACTAGTGATCACAGTATAATATTTACTAATTGCCAACCAACAACAGGGTAGGATATTAACATTGACTAGTTGAACTATTATTGCTCATCCTAGTCCCATTATTACCATAGTCAGTTGTACTATATTCAACAACCTAACACCATTAATGAATGGGCCAGACCCTATTTTGGGTGTAATTTTTATCAACTCGAGTTGAGTTGTATATATAATAATTTACTTATGATCATTACACCTTTGAGTGATTAATTATTGTCAATTCCATCCTAGGGTGATA
The DNA here is from genome assembly GCF_040958095.1 of Procambarus clarkii. Lineage (NCBI taxonomy): Eukaryota > Metazoa > Arthropoda > Malacostraca > Decapoda > Cambaridae > Procambarus > Procambarus clarkii. The sequence goes on from NC_091195.1 coordinate 33,895,032, forward strand.
TAGAAGAGCTAACCTAAAGGTACTTCCAGTGACACTGGTTTATCACTCAAATCATTAGTGTGTATGATTGTATATATATAATGTGTATTAATTTTAAGTGCTAACCTCTAGTAGAGGTAGGATTATTGCCTAGTGAGTGCATTTTACCCTAGGCTACCATTAGAGCTTGTTCAGTATTATGAGCAGCCCAAGTACAAGCCCCACAATGCTTCACCAACTAGCCAGGATGGATAATGCAGGGAGAATGAAAAGAACCCTTGCAGGTCTTAAAGGCCACTTAACAAGACAGATCAAGAAATGTGAAGATTTGTCACAACAATCTCAAGTTGATTATGCTGACCTGGAAAGCTATTATCAAGCAGCTGCAGGTAAATTTGAGCAAATCAAATGTCAAATAGCAACATATGTGGCTGAACTTGCCAACACCAATTTATCAGAAACAGAAATAGACGACATTATGGTTGATCTTGCGAATTATGAAGATCACACTCAGGCCACGTTACAGCCTTATGTCAAATTAATTGCCCAGAACAAGGCAACAACAACAACAACAACAGTTGCATCTAATACGAGTCAAGCAGAAGCTCGACTCCCTCCAATCAATTTACCCACTTTCTCAGGAAAAGATGAGGAAGATTGGGACGAATTTTGGAACAAATTCGTTGACCTTGTAGACTCAAAACAATCTTTACCAAAGAGTAGTAAATTCTCTTATTTGCAAGGCCAATTATCAGGTGAGGCTAAAACAGTAGTATCCCATCTGAGATTAACTAATGACGGCTATGATCTGGCAGTAAAACTCCTCAAGGATAATTATGCTGATCCAGAAGTAAGAACATCACATTTAGTTCATGAGCTGTTGCATTTACCCCCACCGGAGGCTTCAGCTGATTCACTCCAAATCTTCAAGCTGGAGGTAGAATCATTGATCAATGCCCTCAGCCTGACAGCAGATACAAACGGGGCTGAGTGGGTCTTGAAAATAATTGTCCAGGAGAAAATACCTAGGGACATATTGAGACAAATGAGTGCTCATTACAATAAAAGCATCTTATCCATGAATGAAATATCTGAAGGTTTAAAGTCAGTAGTTCATCAATTACGAACACATGACATTAAAACCACCAAGTAAACCCTCAGAAACCAATAATAGTAAACCACAGAGTACCAAAGGTACTCCAAATCAATCTAGACAATATAATTCAACACCAAAGTGGAACAGTAGCAGTGTGGGCGTATATGCAGTGGGACCCTCCAAGCCTATAGTTACTGTGTCACCCAAGAACGTGACACCAAAGGGTACTGGAAGCTATGGAACATGTTTGTTCTGCAAAGAGAAACATTCAATGTACCACTGCCCTAATTTTCCTGATAGTGACGCCCGTGTTGAGCGACTCAAAGATTTGCAACATTGCACGAGGTGCCTCAGGAAACATAACATCAAGGACTCTGATACCCAATTACACACCTGTAATAGGTGTAACAAAGGTCAGCACCATGCAGCATTGTGCAGAGACACCAAAACAACGTCTCCAAACCCCAAGGTGGAAGATAGCATTCCCACCACAGTACAGTACTGCAAGGTGCAACATACAAAGAGTGTCCATTCGGCAAAGTCTAAAGGTAATACGACTTTGCCTACTGCCCAAATTACCATCCTGAATAAGAGGGCCAAGGTCCATACCCGTGGGTTGTTTGACCAAGGGTCCAAGAGAACATATGTCACTAAAAAGTTGGCAGATGAACTACAATTAAGGCCTGTAGCCCAGATGTCATTCAATATCTCAGGGTTTGTAACAGATGCAGGACCTCAAGTCTACCAGGTGGTACAACCATCAGTACGTTTAGGCAGGTACGTCTGTAGAGTACAAGCCATTGTGGTGGACAAAATACCAGTAGACCTACAAGTTCAAGGTCTGAGAGCAACAGCCAAATTCCTGAGAAATAGAGGAATAAAATTGGCAGATAATATTAAGTCTGATCACCTCACCGACTTCGGTCTCCTTGTTGGGACAGACTATTGCCATCGATTCATCGGTAGCCCTACTAAATATCAGGGCATAATCATGTTAAACTCTGCAGGAGGTAAATTACTCTCAGGCCCAGTATCAAGCCTGAGGAGACCCATGCCTGCAGATAAACAATACCAGTAGAAATCTAAATTTGTCAGCTGATTATATTTCTCCAGTAGCATTATACTAAGGAGATTACAGCTGACTATACCAACAGAGATTGATGTTAGTATCATCATATAAAGCTGAAGATGGGTTCATGAGGCCTCAGTGGCAAATCAGTGAACAGTAGCCTAAACAGCTACAAGTCACTGCGACCAATGTCACTGAACCCACTGCAGTCTCAGAACCATACTTTACTTTAATGATGAGCTATTCAATCTTCTGAATCAATTAACTAAATTAAACCCCAATAAATCTGATGACTGATTTGATACATTTATTATTTAATCAAGATGTATTCAATGGGCCTCAGTGTTTATATATCAGTGACCAGTTACCTGAACAAACTTCAAGTTATATCTAATGTCACTGATCTCACTGCAGTCCCTGAATCATACTTGACTGTAGTACTTGATCACATTCAGTCTTCTGGGTTAAATAATATGTAATTAGGCTTGAATATTAGCCTTTCAAGAGTTGACAGGGAAATGAAATCGCATTAGACTTCTAACGTAAGTAAGTAAGTAAGGGACATCTGTCCTGTACGAACAGACACACAAATGTGTGATTACTAACTACTAACATCAAATTAATCTAATAATTCGAAGGAGGAGTATCGGTGTTCGTCTGTTCTAAATAGGACTTCGACCCGTGAGCAGCCCCTGGGGAATTATGTCGGAAAATCCGACACCATTTAATATATCATACAGACAGATAATAGCTGTGTTGTATAAATAAGTTAACCCATAGAAAACGTAACTTGTAGTGGAATTACCGTCTATAGAAAACGGGATATCATTACCACATACTATTATAATTCACCACCTATTATGGTGGGAATTATTCTTAAATACATTAGTCTTTGGACTTTACCATCATAAAAACATCTCATATAAATTAACTTAATTATCAATATTAAAGTAGAGTAAATGTGACCCTTCTATCACTTTCTGTCATCTGGACAATGTAAGCCAGGCGTCAGGGAGTGGTGAGGGAGCAGCCATTGTTTATACTAGACCAGAGGCTCAAGGAAGCAAATTCAGCTCCTGTTAATTTTACTTGGACGAAGTGTTATGGAAACCAAAGGTGTACCATTATCAACACGCTGTCAACAAATCAAGTTAAGTTTTCTTCCGAAACCCATTTATCTTTCATTTATGGCCATTAATGTTCGTATATAAGGTGATCCATTTAGAGCACGAGGCAGCCTCAAACTAAAGGTAATTAGCCTAGGTCTTCATTGTTCCATGCATAGTGTTTCTCTGATATACCTGTCATATATAGGATTCTGGCTTCACAGTTAGCGCCCTTTTGACAGGTCAAGACGAGGAAGCATGCTTTGTGCATCAGTTACCAGGGTGATGGAAGCTACCTCAAAGAGGGAAAATGTGGTGTCTACATCCTAGTTATACCTGGTGGACTAAAGCCTGCTGTACTATAAGATAAGGAACCTCTTCAATGTTTAATAATGTGTAGTTAATACTGTAGTTTGATTGGCTGCATATATATTCAATTAATATAAACCCCCCTAATGTGTAGAGGATCGATTTGTGAGATTATGAGATTATTGCAGAAATACAGTCCACTTATCATTATACAAATTGCTATCGAAGTATATAAATTAACGTAAATATATATTCATATAAATTAAATAAATATAAATCTCACAGGTCGGTTCCCACAAGGGGGGACATGATCACCACATTTAAGATTCTGAAGGGAATTGATAGGGTAGATAAAGACAGGAAATTTAACACAAGGGGCACACGCACAAGGGGACAAAGGTGGAAACTGAGTGCCCAAATGAGCCACAGAGATATTAGAAACATTTTTTTAGTGTCAGAGTGGTTGACAAATGGAATGCATTAGAAGGTGATGTGGTGGAGGCTGACTCCATACACAGTTTCAAGTGTAGATATGATAAAGCCCAATAGGCTCAGGAATCTGTACACCTGTTGATTGACGGTTGAGAGGCGGGACCAAAGAGCCAGAGCTCAACCTCCACAAACACAACTAGGTGAGTACCTGTCTCCCGTGCTGACTTACACACACCCCGGTACACTTGTGTCCCGTGCTGACACACACACACACACCCTGGTACACCTGTCTCCCGTGCTGACACACACACACACACACACCGGTACACCTGTCTCCCGTGCTGACACACACATACACTGGTACACCTGTCACCCGTGATGACACACACACACACCCCGGTACACCTGTCACCCGTGCTGACACACACACACCCCGGTACACCTGTCACCCGTGCTGACAAACACACACCCTGGTACACCTGTCACCCGTGCTGACACACACCCTGGTACACCTGTCACCCGTGATGACACACACACACACCCCGGTACACCTATCACCCGTGCTGACACACACACACCCCGGTACACCTGTCACCCGTGCTGACACACACACACCCCGGTACACCTGTCACCCGTGCTGACACACACACACCCCGGTACACCTGTCACCCGTGATGACACACACACACACACCGGTACACCTGTCACCCGTGCTGACACACACACACCCCGGTACACCTGTCACCCGTGCTGACCCACACTCACCCCGGTACACCTGTCACCCGTGCTGACACACACACACCCAGGTACACCTGTCACCGTGCTGACACACACACCCTGGTACACCTGTCACCCGTGCTGACTCACAGACACCCCGGTACACCTGTCTCCCGTGCTGACACACACACACCCCGGTACACCTGTCACCCGTGCTGACACACACACCCCGGTACACCTGTCACCCGTGCTGACCCACACACACCCCGGTACACCTGTCACCCGTGCTGACACACACACACCCAGGTACACCTGTCACCGTGCTGACACACACACACCCCGGTACACCTGTCACCCGTGCTGACACACACACACACCCCGGTACACTTGTCACCCGTGCTGACACACACACACACCCCGGTACACCTGTCACCCGTGCTGACACACACACACCCCGGTACACCTGTCACCCGTGCTGACACACACACACAGGTACACCTGTCACCCGTGCTGACACACACACACCCTGGTACACCTGTCTCCCGGGCTGACACACACACACCCCGGTACACCTGTCACCCGTGCTGACACACACACACACCCCGGTACACCTGTCACCCGTGCTGACACACACACACCCTGGTACACCTGTCTCCCGTGCTGACACACACACACACCCCGGTACACCTGTCACCCGTGCTGACCCACACACACCCCGGTACACCTGTCACCCGTGCTGACACACACACCCCGGTACACCTGTCACCCGTGCTGACACACACACACACCAGTACACCTGTGACCCGTGCTGACACACACACACCCTGGTACACCTGTCACCCGTGCTGACACACACACCCCGGTACAATTGTCACCCGTGCTGACACACACACACCCCGGTACACCTGTCACCCGTGCTGACACACACACCCCGGTACACCTGTCACCCGTGCTGACACACACACCCCGGTACACCTGTCACCCGTGCTGACACACACACACACCGGTACACCTGTCACCCGTGCTGACACACACACACCCTGGTACACCTGTCACCCGTGCTGACACACACACACCCCGGTACACCTGTCACCCGTGCTGACACACACACACACACACCGGTACACCTGTCACCCGTGCTGACACACACACACCCTGGTACACCTGTCTCCCGGGCTGACACACACACACCCCGGTACACCTGTCACCCGTGCTGACACACACACACACCCCGGTACACCTGTCACCCGTGCTGACACACACACACCCTGGTACACCTGTCTCCCGTGCTGACACACACACACACCCCGGTACACCTGTCACCCGTGCTGACCCACACACACCCCGGTACACCTGTCACCCGTGCTGACACACACACCCCGGTACACCTGTCACCCGTGCTGACACACACACACACCAGTACACCTGTGACCCGTGCTGACACACACACACCCTGGTACACCTGTCACCCGTGCTGACACACACACCCCGGTACAATTGTCACCCGTGCTGACACACACACACCTCGGTACACCTGTCACCCGTGCTGACACACACACCCCGGTACACCTGCCACCCGTGCTGACACACACACCCCGGTACACCTGTCACCCGTGCTGACACACACACACACCGGTACACCTGTCACCCGTGCTGACACACACACACCCTGGTACACCTGTCACCCGTGCTGACACACACACACCCTGGTACACCTGTCACCCGTGCTGACACACACACCCCGGTACACCTGTCACCCGTGCTGACACACACACCCCGGTACACCTGTCACCCGTGCTGACTCACACACACCCCGGTACACCTGTCTCCCGTGCTGACACACACACACCCCGGTACACCTGTCACCCGTGCTGACACACACACACACCCCGGTACACCTGTCACCCGTGCTGACACACACACACCCCGGTACACCTGTCACCCGTGCTGACACACACACACCCAGGTACACCTGTCACCGTGCTGACACACACACACCCCGGTACACCTGTCACCCGTGCTGACACACACACACCCCGGTACACCTGTCACCCGTGCTGACACACACACACCCTGGTACACCTGTCACCCGTGCTGACACACACACCCCGGTACACCTGTAACCCGTGCTGACACACCCTTGTACACCTGTCACCCGTGCTGACTCACACACACCCCGGTACACCTGTCTCCCGTGCTGACACACACACACTCCGGTACACCTGTCACCCGTGCTGACACACACACACACCCCGGTACACCTGTCACCCGTGATGACACACACACACCCCGGTACACCTGTCACCCGTGCTGACACACACACACCCAGGTACACCTGTCACCGTGCTGACACATACACACCCCGGTACACCTGTCACCCGTGCTGACACTCACACACACCCCGGTACACTTGTCACCCGTGCTGACACACACACACACCCCGGTACACCTGTCACCCGTGCTGACACACACACACCCCGGTACACCTGTCACCCGTGCTGACACACACACACACCCCGGTACACCTGTCACCCGTGCTGACACACACACACCCTGGTACACCTGTCTCCCGTGCTGACACACACACACGCCGGTACACCTGTCACCCGTGCTGACACACACACACCCCGGTACACCTGTCACCCGTGCTGACACACACACACACCAGTACACCTGTCACCCGTGCTGACACACACACACCCTGGTACACCTGTCACCCGTGCTGACACACACACCCCGGTACACCTGTCACCCGTGCTGACACACACACACCCCGGTACACCTGTCACCCGTGCTGACACACACACCCCGGTACACCTGTCACCCGTGCTGACACACACACCCCGGTACACCTGTCACCCGTGCTGACACACACACACACCGGTACATCTGTCACCCGTGCTGACGCACACACACCCCGGTACACCTGTCACCCGTGCTGACACACACACACCCCGGTACACCTGTCACCCGTGCTGACACACACACACCCCGGTACACCTGTCACCCGTGCTGACACACACACACCCTGGTACACCTGTCACCCGTGCTGACACACACACACCCTGGTACACCTGTCACCCGTGCTGACACACACACCCCGGTACACCTGTCACCCTTGCTGACACACACACCCCGGTACACCTGTCACCCGTGCTGACTCACACACACCCCGGTACACCTGTCTCCCGTGCTGACACACACCCCGGGACACCTGTCACCCGTGCTGACACACACACACACCCCGGTACACCTGTCACCCGTGCTGACACACACACACCCCGGTACACCTGTCACCCGTGCTGACACACACACACCCCGGTACACCTGTCACCCGTGATGACACACACACCCCGGTACACCTGTCACCCGTGCTGACACACACACACCCCGGTACACCTGTCACACGTGCTGACACACACACACCCTGGTACACCTGTCTCCCGTGCTGACACACACACACCCCGGTACACCTGTCACCCGTGCTGACACACACACACCTCGGTACACCTGTCACCCATGCTGACACACACACCTCGGTACACCTGTCACCCGTGCTGACACACACACACACCAGTACACCTGTCACCCGTGCTGACACACACACACCCTGGTGCACCTGTCACCCGTGCTGACACACACACACCCCGGTACACCTGTCACCCGTGCTGACACACACACACCCCGGTACACCTGTCACCCGTGCTGACACACACACACCCCGGTACACCTGTCGCCCGTGCTGACACACACACACCCTGGTACACCTGTCACCCGTGCTGACACACACACACCCTGGTACACCTGTCACCCGTGCTGACACACACACCCCGGTACACCTGTCACCCGTGCTGACACACACACCCCGGTACACCTGTCACCCGTGCTGACTCACACACACCCCGGTACACCTGTCTCCCGTGCTGACACACACACACCCCGGTACACCTGTCACCCGTGCTGACACACACACACACCCCGGTACACCTGTCACCCGTGCTGACACACACACACCCCGGTACACCTGTCACCCGTGCTGACACACACACACCCCGGTACACCTGTCACCCGTGATGACACACACACACACCCCGGTACACCTGTCACCCGTGCTGACACACACACCCCGGTACACCTGTCACCCGTGCTGACACACACACACCCCGGTACACCTGTCACCCGTGCTGACACACACACACCCCGGTACACCAGTCACCCGTGCTGACACACACACACCCCGATACACCTGTCACCCGTGCTGACACACACAAACCCTGGTACGCCTTTCACCCGTGCTGACACACACACACCCTGGTACACCTGTCACCCTTGCTGACACACACACCCCGGTACACCTGTCACCCGTGGTGACACACACACCCTGGTACACCTGTCACCCGTGCTGACTCACACACACCCCGGTACACCTGTCTCCCGTGCTGACACACACACACTCCGGTACACCTGTCACCCGTGCTGGCACACACACACACCCCGGTACACCTGTCACCCGTGCTGACACACACACACCCCGGTACACCTGTCACCCGTGCTGACACACACACACCCAGGTACACCTGTCACCCGTGCTGACACACACACACCCCGGTACACCTGTCACCCGTGCTGACACACACACACACCCCGGTACACCTGTCACCCGTGCTGACACACACACACCCTGGTACACCTGTCACCCGTGCTGACACACACACCCCGGTACACCTGTCACCCGTGCTGACTCACACACACACCCCGGTACACCTGTCACCCGTGCTGACACACACACACACCCCGGTACACCTGTCACCCGTGCTGACACACACACACACCCCGGTACACCTGTCACCCGTGCTGACACACACACACCCCGGTACACCTGTCACCCGTGCTGACACACACACACCCAGGTACACCTGTCACCGTGCTGACACATACACACCCCGGTACACTTGTCACCCGTGCTGACACACACACACACCCCGGTACACCTGTCACCCGTGCTGACACACACACACCCCGGTACACCTGTCACCCGTGCTGACACACACACACACCCCGGTACACCTGTCACCCGTGCTGACACACACACCCTGGTACACCTGTCTCCCGTGCTGACACTCACACACACCCCGGTACACCTGTCACCCGTGCTGACACACACACACACCCCGGTACACCTGTCACCCGTGCTGACACACACACACACCAGTACACCTGTCACCAGTGCTGACACACACCCACCCTGGTACACCTGTCACCCGTGCTGACACACACACCCCGGTACACCTGTCACCCGTGCTGACACACACACACCCCGGTACACCTGTCACCCGTGCTGACACACACATCCCGGTACACCTGTCACCCGTGCTGACACACACACACCCTGGTACACCTGTCACCCGTGCTGACACACACACACCCTGGTACACCTGTCACCCGTGCTGACACACACACCCCGGTACAACTGTCACCCGTGCTGACACACACACCCCGGTACACCTGTCACCCGTGCTGACTCACACACACCCCGGTACACCTGTCTCCCGTGCTGACACACACCCCGGGACAACTGTCACCCGTGCTGACACACACACACACCCCGGTACACCTGTCACCCGTGCTGACACACACACACCCCGGTACACCTGTCACCCGTGCTGACACACACACACCCCAGTACACCTGTCACCCGTGATGACACACACACACACCCCGGTACACCTGTCACCCGTGCTGACACACACACACCCCGGTACACCTGTCACCCGTGCTGACACACACACACCCCGGTACACCTCTCACCCGTGCTGACACACACACACCCCGGTACACCTGTCACCCGTGCTGACACACACACACACCCTGGTACACCTGTCACCCGTGCTGACACACACACACCCTGGTACACCTGTCACCCGTGCTGACACACACACCCCGGTACACCTGTCACCCGTGCTGACACACACACCCTGGTACACCTGTCACCCGTGCTGACTCACTCACACCCCGGTACACCTGTCTCCCGTGCTGACACACACACACCCCGGTACACCTGTCACCCGTGCTGACACACACACACACCCCGGTACACCTGTCACCCGTGCTGACACACACACACACCCCGGTACACCTGTCACCCGTGCTGACACACACACACCCCGGTACACCTGTCACCCGTGCTGACACACACACACCCAGGTACACCTGTCACCGTGCTGACACACACACACCCCAGTACACCTGTCACCCGTGCTGACACACACACACCCCGGTACACCTGTCACCCGTCCTGACACACACACACCCCAGTACACCTGTCACCCGTGCTGACACACACACACCTCGGTACACCTGTCACCCGTGCTGACACACACACACACCCCGGTACACTTGTCACCCGTGCTGACACACACACACACCCCGGTACACCTGTCACCCGTGCTGACACACACACACCCCGGTACACCTGTCACCCGTGCTGACACACACACACACACCCCGGTACACCTGTCACCCGTGCTGACACACACACACCCTGGTACACCTGTCTCCCGTGCTGACACACACACCCCGGTACACTTGTCACCCGTGCTGACACACACACACCCCAGGACACCTTTCACCCGTGCTGACACACACACCCCGGTATACCTGTCACCCGTGCTGACACACACACACACCGGTACACCTGTCTCCCGTGCTGACACACACACACACCGGTACACCTGTCTCCCGTGCTGACACACACACCCCGGTACACCTGTCACCCGTGCTGACACACACACATTCCGGTACACCTGTCACCCGTGCTGACACACACACACCCCGGTACACCTGTCACCCGTGCTGACACACACACCCCGGTACACCTGTCACCCGTGCTGACACACACACACACCGGTACACCTGTCTCCCGTGCTGACACACACACACCGGTACACCCGTCTCCCGGCTTGACACACACACACCGGTACACCTGTCTCCCGTGCTGATACACACACACTCCGGTACACCTGTCACCCGTGCTGACACACACACACACCCCGGTACACCTGTCACCCGTGCTGACACACACACACCCCGGTACACCTGTCACCCGTGCTGACACACACACACCCAGGTACACCTGTCACCGTGCTGACACACACACACCCCGGTACACCTGTCACCCGTGCTGACACACACACCCCGGTACACCTGTCACCCGTGCTGACACACACACACCCTGGTACACCTGTCACCCGTGCTGACACACACACCCCGGTACACCTGTCACCCGTGCTGACACACACACCCTGGTACACCTGTCACCCGTGCTGACTCACACACACCCCGGTACACCTGTCTCCCGTGCTGACACACACACACCCCGGTACACCTGTCACCCGTGCTGACACACACACACACCCCGGTACACCTGTCACCCGTGCTGACACACACACACCCCGGTACACCTGTCACCCGTGCTGACACACACACACCCAGGTACACCTGTCACCGTGCTGACACATACACACCCCGGTACACCTGTCACCCGTGCTGACACTCACACCCCGGTACACCTGTCACCCGTGCTGACACACACACCCCGGTACACCTGTCACCCGTGCTGACACACACACACACCCCGGTACACCTGTCACCCGTGCTGACACACACACACCCTGGTACACCTGTCTCCCGTGCTGACACACACACATCCCGGTACACCTGTCACCCGTGCTGACACACACACACCCCGGTACACCTGTCACCCGTGCTGACACACACACCCCGGTACACCTGTCACCCGTGCTGACACACACACACCCCAGTACACCTGTCACCCGTGCTGACACACACACACCCCGGTACACCTGTCACCCGTGCTGACACACACACCCCGGTACACCTGTCACCCGGGCTGACACACACACCCCGGTACACCTGTCACCCGTGCTGACACACACACACACCGGTACACCTGTCACCCGTGCTGACACACACACACCCCGGTACACCTGTCACCCGTGCTGACACACACACACCCCGGTACACCTGTCACCCGTGCTGACACACACACACCCCAGTACACCTGTCACCCGTTCTGACACACACACACCCTGGTACACCTGTCACCCGTGCTGACACACACACACCCTGGTACACCTGTCACCCGTGCTGACACACACACCCCGGTACACCTGTCACCCGTGCTGACACACATACCCCGGTACACCTGTCACCCGTGCTGACTCACACACACCTCGGTACACCTGTCTCCCGTGCTGACACACACACACCCCGGTACACCTGTCACCCGTGCTGACACACACACACACCCCGGTACACCTGTCACCCGTGCTGACACACACACACCCCGGTACACCTGTCACCCGTGCTGACACACACACACCCCGGTACACCTGTCACCCGTGATGACACACACACACACCCCGGTACACCTGTCACCCGTGATGACACACACACACCCCGGTACACCTGTCACCCGTGCTGACACACACACACCCTGGTACACCTGTCACCCGTGCTGACACACACACACCCCGGTACACCTGTCACCCGTGCTGACACACACACACCCCGGTACACCTGTCACCCGTTCTGACACACACACACCCTGGTACACCTGTCACCCGTGCTGACACACACACACCCTGGTACACCTGTCACCCGTGCTGACACACACACCCCGGTACACCTGTCACCCGTGCTGACACACACACACCCCAGGACACCTTTCACCCGTGCTGACACACATACCCCGGTATACCTGTCACCCGTGCTGACACACACACACACCGGTACACCTGTCACCCGTGCTGACACACAAACCCCGGTACACCTGTCACCCGTGCTGACACACACACATTCCGGTACACCTGTCATCCGTGCTGACACACACACACCCCGGTACACCTGTCTCCCGTGCTGACACACACACTCCAGTACACCTGTCACCCGTGCTGACACACACACACACCGGTACACCTGTCTCCCGTGCTGACACACACACACCGGTACACCTGTCTCCCGTGCTGACACACACACACTCCGGTACACCTGTCACCCGTGCTGACACACACACACACCCTGGTACACCTGTCACCTGTGCTGACACACACACACACCCTGGTACACCTGTCACCCGTGCTGACACAAGTAGTGTGGTTGAGGACTAGAACCGCGCGCGCCACCTGCCAGGTGGCACTCACGTGAGTGGCACCTGACAGGTGGCGCGCAGGTGTATAGTCCTTAACGGTTTTTGGGGAATTTCCCGGACGTTTGGCGCGTGTCGGAGGTAATTGGAGCGCGTGCGGTTCTAGTCCTCGTGGTTTGGGGGAGCTGTGTGTGTGTTTGGGTGTTGAAAGAGGGAAGCCATGTTGAAGGAGCGTAAGTGATAGAGTAAGAAAATAGAAGGATAAGAGGAAGGAGTAAATGAATATGTATGTGTGTTTTGCGTAGACTTAATCCTGTGTGAGGATAATAATAATTTTGATGATCGTAAGTCAGTAGAGATAGAGTGTAGATTAGAGGAGTACCAACATAGTCTGTTATGTTGTTTGGGGTGGGGGAGGGATAGGGGAGGGATGGATGGAGGGAAGGGTGAGTGGAGCTTCCCCTCGTCGTCGTGAGACTGCTCTGGGTCATTATGCGGTTAGACAAACCATTAACGCCCCCTACAGGAAGTCCTAAGTGAGAGAGGATGAGAGAGTAGAGTCCAGCAGGAGGGATGTTACATGGAAAAGCGTTAATTATGTATGTGTGTTTGTCATAGTTTGATGATCGTGAGTAGAGGTTGAGGGGATCCAACATAGTGGATATGATGTTTGGGGAGGGGGGAGGGGGGAGGGAGAGGAAAACCCACATACCTGAGAGGAACGCCTGGACGTCCATTAGCTTCCCCCTACAGGAAGTCGTAAGTGGGAGAGGAGGGTAAGAGAGCGAGAGACCACCCTCCTGCGGAAGTGAGCCATTGGCTTAAAAGGGTTTTCGTTGTCTTAAGACCAGACTTGGAGCTGTTCATCCCACGGCGGGTCCCCATACACTGCGATTCCGGTAAGGGGAAGAGCGAGGTACATACGACAGACCCACACCTGTCAGCCATCAATCACTCCAACCCCTCAGCCCCCCATTGCCCCCATACCATCAACCATTGTTCTGTGCAAACCCTTTTTAGTATTATTTCTGTTAATATGACTAAGCTATATCGTAACGTGATCAACATGGTGAGAGCAATAAACGAGGGAAAAGTAAACACATTATATATAAATTTATTTCTTTTATTAATCACTTAAGCGATTTACAACGATAATAATAATAATAATAATAATAATAATAATAATAATAAGACTTCTTCTTGGTGGTTTAGCTAGCAGACAGATGGAGAAAGGCTTTCATTCAGTCCATCGAATCTCTCTCTCTGTCTCTCTCGGTCTCTCTCTGTCTCTCTCTCTGTCTCTCTCTCTGTCTCTCTGGCTCTCTGTCTCTCTGTCTCTCTGTCTCTCTATCTCTCTCTCTCTGCCTCTCTGTCTCTCTCTCTCTCTGCCTCTCTCTCTCTCTCTCTCTGTCTCTCTCTCTCTCTCTCCTTCATATTGTTCATTCATAGTTCCTTTTCATTAAACTATTCAGTTTTACATATATAAACAAAGTCAGGGACTAGTTTTACTAATACATCTTCTCTAGTATCCAATGATTTTCTTCGAGATTTAAAACATAGCTATTTCAAACACATTAAAATACAATAATTTGGTATCGAGCTCCAGCTCCTATCCCCGCCTTAGTCCCCTGTCGTATAATGAATACTAACAGTCCAATCCCTCTAAAATTTTAAAATAATCATATTTCAAACGTAGTTCAATACAGTAATTTAGTTACCGAGCTCCAGCTCTTGTCCTCCACCTTAGTTCCCTCACACATCTTCGTTAATACCTATTCAAATTCCCCGAAATTTCTACCCTCTGTATTTCAGACATAGTTTAGTAAATGCAAACAGTTACCGAACTCTAGCTCTTATCCTCCGCCTTAGCTCTCTCTCATATCGTCGTTAATATCTAATCAAATTCCCTGAAATTTCTACCCTCTGTATTTCAGACGTAGTTTAGTAAATCCAAACAATTATCAAACTCTAGCTCTTGTCCCCAGCTTAGTTCATTTGTACAAGATCGTTAGTAACAGACCAATTTCCCCCGAAATTTAAAGCAGACATACCTCAAAGTTAGTAAATAAGATCAAGTCAGTTACTGAGCTCCAGCTCTCCTCCCCCAACTTAGTTCTCTCTCGTATATTTGTAAATAACCCATCAATTTCACTGTAATTTTTACCCTCTGTATTTCAGACACCGTAAATAAGATCAAAACAGTTAACGAGCTCCAGCTCTCGTCCCCACCTTAGTTCTCTCTCGTATCTTTGTAAATATCCTATCAATTCCCCTGAAATTTTTACCCTCTGTATTTCATAGTAAATATGATGTAAACAATTATAAAACTCTAGCTCTTGTCCTCTGTCCAAGTTCACTCCTGTAAATTTATTACTATCAGTCCAAATCCCCCTGAGATTTGAACACCCAACTACATTTTCAGACATAGTAAATAAAAACCGGTTCAGTTATCAAGTTTCAACTCTTGTCCCCCCAGCTTAGTTCATTTTGTACAAGTTCTTTATTTTCCAACTAAATCACCCTGAGATTTAAGATCACCTTATTTCTAACGTAGTAAAATTAATCTGGACATTAGCCAAGCTCCATTTCCTCAGTCTTAGATCATCGAACATAATTATATCCGATCAAGTCCCTCTCCAGCCTATCTGTTTATCAGAGTAATCACCTTACCATTCTCATCCCCAACGTATCCAAACCTTCAATAATCATCATACTGTATTTGCATATTTACTCTATATTCAGCTGTGTTCTTCACATTTTTTCCATGTTTTCTGTGTTCATTCCATGTTCTACAAATGTTCACAGCATGCTCAGTTCAATTCTTTTCACCTGTTTTTCTCATTTTTTCTGTTTTCTACCATTTTCCCCATATGTTCACTATGTTCTTTGTCATGTTTTCATGTACATCATATGTTCTCTGTATAACTTTTATACTCAATATTCATGTTCTCAATGTTCTTAGCTTGTTCTTCACATGTTCA
Source organism: Procambarus clarkii (assembly GCF_040958095.1). NCBI lineage: Eukaryota > Metazoa > Arthropoda > Malacostraca > Decapoda > Cambaridae > Procambarus > Procambarus clarkii. The sequence goes on from NC_091195.1 coordinate 33,911,887, forward strand.
GTGTTCATTCTTGTATTCCCTATGTTCCTTATCATGTCTTCTTATTCTCTATAAGTTCATATTCCCTGCATGTTCACTCTATTCATCAACTTTTTCTTACATGTTTTCTGTGTTCACCGTATGTTCACTGTGTTCATTCCCCTACTTAACCTCAATTTTTTTTATGTTCTTTGTTTCTTTAAACCAATTTGTTTCTTCCATTCACTATCTAGTTCTTTGTCAAATAATATTATACTGCAATACAGTTCCCTCAACAATTTTAGTCACCCAGTTTTTATTTACAAAACTATGTCAAAGTAATTCTCGTCGTCAACTTAATAGTTCTACCAACCCCGTTCTTAAGCAAATCTACACTTTATTCAGTTCCAAATTTACAAAGGCAAACCTTTCTTGTAACTTCTTAACTAAAAATCTTTCGCCAATCAACTAAAACATAGTTACTTTCCTCATTTCTCAACTAAACTTATTATCCAATCAACCAAAAAATAGTCAAAGGAATCTTTCCAACGCTGTTCATAACTAAACTTATTCCCTAGTCATCAGAAAAATAACTGTGTTCTTCATGTTTCATTGTCATTTCATAACTAAAATTATCCATCAATCAACAGAAAAAGTCATATTCATCATCTTTGTTCCTAACTAAATTATGTTTTGTCAAGTAAGAAAAAATAACCAAAGATATCTTTCATCGCGGTTCTTAACTGACATTATACTTTGGGGAGCACAAAAATAGTCTCCCTCGTCATGTTTTGTCTTTTTCCTTAACTACAAGTATTCATCAGTCAAATAAAAATAGTTACTTCATCATGTTTCCCTGTCATTTCTTAACTGAAATATCACTTCTCTCATCTGAAATAGTCATGTGTAGCCTCTTTCCAACACTGTTCTTAACTAAAGTAGCCTTTCACTTTGCTAAAATAGTCATATTCATCATTGTTCCTAACTAAAATTATATGTCGTTAAGTAAGAAATATAGTCAAAGACACTCTTCGAGACATCAAGGACTTACTCAAAGACATCAAAGTTGCACTCAAAGACATCCTTTGAGACATCAAAGACATCCTTTAAGACTTCAAGGGGAACTCTTTGAGATATCAAAAGACACTCTCAAACACTCAAAAATTTACTCACATCCTTAAAGTTATTCTCAGAGTCATCAAAAAGTTAATCTCAGTCATCAAAATGTTATTCTCTAAGTAACCTTTCGTTCATCAGAGAAACTTTCTAAGACATCTTCGTTCATTAAAGTTATTCTCGGAGCTATCAAAATTAATCTCTAAAAAAACAAAACTTTATCTCGGTCATCAAAGTTGATCTGCAAGATATCTTCGAGACATCAAAGTTACTCTTCATTACATCAAAGACTCATTCAAATACTACTCATGTTCTCAGAAGTCATTCTCAAAGGCATCACCGATTTTCTCAGAGTCACCAAAGTTATTCTCTGAGTTAACAAAATACTACTCATGTTCTCAAAAGACATTCTCAGAGTCATCAAAGTTATTCAAAGAGCTAACAAAAGTTATTCTCGGAGTCACCTTCATTCTTCAGAGAAACTTTCCAAAACATCTTTGTTCATCAAAGTTATTCTCGGAGTCATCAAAGGTATTCTCTAACTCACTTTTGGTCATTAAAGTTAATTTCTATGTTATAAAAGTTTGTCTCAGAGACATCTAAAGTTAATCTTAGAGTTATCAAATATAATCTCTAACTCACTTTTGTTCATCAAAGTTGATCTCAGAGTTAACAAAGGTAATCTCTAACTCACTCTCGTTCATCAAAGTTGTTTCAAAGACATCAAAGTTAATCTCAGAGTTATCCAAAGATATTCTCATGTCCACAAAGTTATACCAAGAGACGTCAAATTTAATCTCAGACATCTTCGTTCATAAAAGTTATTCTCAGAGTCATCTAAAGTTATTCTCTAAGACATCAAAGTTATTCTAAGAGCTATCAAAAGTTATTCTCAGTCATGATATGTTATTCTCTAAGTAACCTTCCGTTCATCAAAGACATTCTCTAAGCTCTCAAAGTTATTCTCTAAGACAACAAAGTCATTCTCAGAGTCATCAAAAGTTATTCTCAGACTCACCTTCGTTAATCAAAGAAGCCTTCTGAGACATCCTCGTTCAACATAACTGTCCTCAGAGCCATCAAAAAGTTAAATACAGTCATCAAAGTTATTCTCTAAGTAACTTTTCGTTCATCAGAGAAGCTTTCTAAGACATCTTTGTTCATCAAAGTTGTTCTCTAAGACATCAATGTTGTTCTCTAAGACATCAATGTTGTTCTCTAAATCATAAAAGTTAATATCTAAGGCACCTTCGTTTACTAGAGAAACTTTCCAATCCATCTTCGTTGATCAAAGTTATTCTCAGAATCATCAAAGAGATCTCTAATTCACCTTCGTTCACCAAAAAGTTGTTCTCTAAGACACCTTCGTTCATCAAAGAAACTCTCCGTCCATCATGTTATTCTTTAAGACATCTTCAGTCATAAAATTTCTCTCCAAAATGTAACTAGTTCAGCTTTTCATACCAAACCTGCACTTCTGTTAAAATATATTTTCTTAGTCACTTTACCCTAAAACTGTTCTCAGAACTACACTGCCCAAATCCTACGTAACCTATCCTCTCCACCCAATGTTACTTAGTTAACGTAACGTTCCTAAACCTAACTTTACCTATCCTAACTTAACTTACCTTACCTTTACCTATCGTACCTAACTTAACCTGCATAACCTAACTTTACCTATCCTAACATGACTTACCTTACATTACCTATCTTACTTAACCTGCACAACCTAACTTACATAACTTATCTTACCTATCCTAACGTAACCTAACTTGCTTTACCTAACTTAATCTTACATTCCCAAACTGATGTATCCTAACTTATCTAGTCCAACCAGACATGATCTAACTTACATAATTATTCCTGCTTGTCTTTTGTGTTTCGTCAATCATTGTCTCATATTCATTTACTCATTTCAAGGGTTAATTTCTCAAATGGACATTTTTGCATTTCAAGTGTTATTTGTTTAAGATTGGGGGTTTAACCATTTCAAAGGATTTTTGTTATATAAGGGAATTTACTCGTTTCAAGGGCAAATTTCTCAAATGGTCATTTTTGCAGATCAAGGGTTATTTGTTAAAGTTCATCAAGTTGCTCATAAGTTGTATTTATTATGTTTGTTACTATTTATTCTTATTCCCCAACCCCTTAACCTAACCTCTTGTAATCTTAGTGTATTTAGTAGGTTCTATCATATGTTCTTATTCCCCAACCCTTTAACCTAACCTTTCAGATGTAGTTTATTGTGTTTTTTGACGTATTTGTTGAATATATTATCCTTTTCCTAACCTTTCAGATATAGTTTTGTTTCTCCTTTTTGTATATTTTTACCCAAACCCACCATCCCACTTAACCTTCTTTCCTTCTTTACTTTGTTTCTCCTACTCCTTCTAACCCTCCTTTTCTCTCTCTCTGTCTTATTCTCTCTCTTCCTCCCCCTCTCTCTCACTCATTTGCTCAAATGCTCTCTTCTTTCTCAAATTCAAGTCTAGTGCCCCCATGCTCTTCCTCCCCCCTCTCTCTTACACTTTTCTCCTCGTTTCATGCTCTCACTCACTTGCTCTCTTGTTTTTCTCAATTTCAAGTCTTAGTAGATCTGATTCTTTACTATTGTAATTTTATTATTATTACTAAGATAAAGAATGAACTTATATGTGAAAACAAAGTAAAGAAGGAAAGAAGGTTAAGTGGGATGGTGGGTTTGGGTAAAAATATACAAAAAGGAGAAACAAAACTATATCTGAAAGGTTAGGAAAAGGATAATATATTCAACAAATACGTCAAAAAACACAATAAACTACATCTGAAAGGTTAGGTTAAAGGGTTGGGGAATAAGAACATATGATAGAACCTACTAAATACACTAAGAATACAAGAGGTTAGGTTAAGGGGTTGGGGAATAAGAATAAATAGTAACAAACATAATAAATACAACTTATGAGCAACTTGATGAACTTTAACAAATAACCCTTGATCTGCAAAAATGACCATTTGAGAAATTTGCCCTTGAAACGAGTAAATTCCCTTATATAACAAAAATCCTTTGAAATGGTTAAACACCCAATCTTAAACAAATAACACTTGAAATGCAAAAATGTCCATTTGAGAAATTAACCCTTGAAATGAGTAAATGAATATGAGACAATGATTGACGAAACACAAAAGACAAGCAGGAATAATTATGTAAGTTAGATCATGTCTGGTTGGACTAGATAAGTTAGGATACATCAGTTTGGGAATGTAAGATTAAGTTAGGTAAAGCAAGTTAGGTTACGTTAGGATAGGTAAGATAAGTTATGTAAGTTAGGTTGTGCAGGTTAAGTAAGATAGGTAATGTAAGGTAAGTCATGTTAGGATAGGTAAAGTTAGGTTATGCAGGTTAAGTTAGGTACGATAGGTAAAGGTAAGGTAAGTTAAGTTAGGATAGGTAAAGTTAGGTTTAGGAACGTTACGTTAACTAAGTAACATTGGGTGGAGAGGATAGGTTACGTAGGATTTGGGCAGTGTAGTTCTGAGAACAGTTTTAGGGTAAAGTGACTAAGAAAATATATTTTAACAGAAGTGCAGGTTTGGTATGAAAAGCTGAACTAGTTACATTTTGGAGAGAAATTTTATGACTGAAGATGTCTTAAAGAATAACATGATGGACGGAGAGTTTCTTTGATGAACGAAGGTGTCTTAGAGAACAACTTTTTGGTGAACGAAGGTGAATTAGAGATCTCTTTGATGATTCTGAGAATAACTTTGATCAACGAAGATGGATTGGAAAGTTTCTCTAGTAAACGAAGGTGCCTTAGAGATTAACTTTTATGATTTAGAGAACAACATTGATGTCTTAGAGAACAACATTGATGTCTTAGAGAACAACTTTGATGAACAAAGATGTCTTAGAAAGCTTCTCTGATGAACGAAAAGTTACTTAGAGAATAACTTTGATGACTGTATTTAACTTTTTGATGGCTCTGAGGACAGTTATGTTGAACGAGGATGTCTCAGAAGGCTTCTTTGATTAACGAAGGTGAGTCTGAGAATAACTTTTGATGACTCTGAGAATGACTTTGTTGTCTTAGAGAATAACTTTGAGAGCTTAGAGAATGTCTTTGATGAACGGAAGGTTACTTAGAGAATAACATATCATGACTGAGAATAACTTTTGATAGCTCTTAGAATAACTTTGATGTCTTAGAGAATAACTTTAGATGACTCTGAGAATAACTTTTATGAACGAAGATGTCTGAGATTAACTTTGACGTCTCTTGGAATAACTTTGTGGACATGAGAATATCTTTGGATAACTCTGAGATTAACTTTGATGTCTTTGAAACAACTTTGATGAACGAGAGTGAGTTAGAGATTACCTTTGTTAACTCTGAGATCAACTTTGATGAACAAAAGTGAGTTAGAGATTACATTTGATAACTCTAAGATTAACTTTAGATGTCTCTGAGACAAACTTTTATAACATAGAAATTAACTTTAATGACCAAAAGTGAGTTAGAGAATACCTTTGATGACTCCGAGAATAACTTTGATGAACAAAGATGTTTTGGAAAGTTTCTCTGAAGAACGAAGGTGACTCCGAGAATAACTTTTGTTAGCTCTTTGAATAACTTTGATGACTCTGAGAATGTCTTTTGAGAACATGAGTAGTATTTTGTTAACTCAGAGAATAACTTTGGTGACTCTGAGAAAATCGGTGATGCCTTTGAGAATGACTTCTGAGAACATGAGTAGTATTTGAATGAGTCTTTGATGTAATGAAGAGTAACTTTGATGTCTCGAAGATATCTTGCAGATCAACTTTGATGACCGAGATAAAGTTTTGTTTTTTTAGAGATTAATTTTGATAGCTCCGAGAATAACTTTAATGAACGAAGATGTCTTAGAAAGTTTCTCTGATGAACGAAAGGTTACTTAGAGAATAACATTTTGATGACTGAGATTAACTTTTTGATGACTCTGAGAATAACTTTAAGGATGTGAGTAAATTTTTGAGTGTTTGAGAGTGTCTTTTGATATCTCAAAGAGTTCCCCTTGAAGTCTTAAAGGATGTCTTTGATGTCTCAAAGGATGTCTTTGAGTGCAACTTTGATGTCTTTGAGTAAGTCCTTGATGTCTCGAAGAGTGTCTTTGACTATATTTCTTACTTAACGACATATAATTTTAGTTAGGAACAATGATGAATATGACTATTTTAGCAAAGTGAAAGGCTACTTTAGTTAAGAACAGTGTTGGAAAGAGGCTACACATGACTATTTCAGATGAGAGAAGTGATATTTCAGTTAAGAAATGACAGGGAAACATGATGAAGTAACTATTTTTATTTGACTGATGAATACTTGTAGTTAAGGAAAAAGACAAAACATGACGAGGGAGACTATTTTTGTGCTCCCCAAAGTATAATGTCAGTTAAGAACCGCGATGAAAGATATCTTTGGTTATTTTTTCTTACTTGACAAAACATAATTTAGTTAGGAACAAAGATGATGAATATGACTTTTTCTGTTGATTGATGGATAATTTTAGTTATGAAATGACAATGAAACATGAAGAACACAGTTATTTTTCTGATGACTAGGGAATAAGTTTAGTTATGAACAGCGTTGGAAAGATTCCTTTGACTATTTTTTGGTTGATTGGATAATAAGTTTAGTTGAGAAATGAGGAAAGTAACTATGTTTTAGTTGATTGGCGAAAGATTTTTAGTTAAGAAGTTACAAGAAAGGTTTGCCTTTGTAAATTTGGAACTGAATAAAGTGTAGATTTGCTTAAGAACGGGGTTGGTAGAACTATTAAGTTGACGACGAGAATTACTTTGACATAGTTTTGTAAATAAAAACTGGGTGACTAAAATTGTTGAGGGAACTGTATTGCAGTATAATATTATTTGACAAAGAACTAGATAGTGAATGGAAGAAACAAATTGGTTTAAAGAAACAAAGAACATAAAAAAAATTGAGGTTAAGTAGGGGAATGAACACAGTGAACATACGGTGAACACAGAAAACATGTAAGAAAAAGTTGATGAATAGAGTGAACATGCAGGGAATATGAACTTATAGAGAATAAGAAGACATGATAAGGAACATAGGGAATACAAGAATGAACACTGAACATGTGAAGAACAAGCTAAGAACATTGAGAACATGAATATTGAGTATAAAAGTTATACAGAGAACATATGATGTACATGAAAACATGACAAAGAACATAGTGAACATATGGGGAAAATGGTAGAAAACAGAAAAAATGAGAAAAACAGGTGAAAAGAATTGAACTGAGCATGCTGTGAACATTTGTAGAACATGGAATGAACACAGAAAACATGGAAAAAATGTGAAGAACACAGCTGAATATAGAGTAAATATGCAAATACAGTATGATGATTATTGAAGGTTTGGATACGTTGGGGATGAGAATGGTAAGGTGATTACTCTGATAAACAGATAGGCTGGAGAGGGACTTGATCGGATATTATTATGTTCGATGATGTAAGACTGAGGAAATGGAGCTTGGCTAATGTCCAGATTAATTTTACTACGTTAGAAATAAGGTGATCTTAAATCTCAGGGTGATTTAGTTGGAAAATAAAGAACTTGTGCAAAATGAACTAAGCTGGGGGGGACAAGAGTTGAAACTTGATAACTGAACCGGTTTTTATTTACTATGTCTGAAAATGTAGTTGGGTGTTCAAATCTCAGGGGGATTTGGACTGATAGTAATAAATTTACAGGAGTGAACTTGGACAGAGGACAAGAGCTAGAGTTTTATAATTGTTTACATCATATTTACTATGAAATACAGAGGGTAAAAATTTCAGGGGAATTGATAGGATATTTACAAAGATACGAGAGAGAACTAAGGTGGGGACGAGAGCTGGAGCTCGTTAACTGTTTTGATCTTATTTACGGTGTCTGAAATACAGAGGGTAAAAATTACAGTGAAATTGATGGGTTATTTACAAATATACGAGAGAGAACTAAGTTGGGGGAGGAGAGCTGGAGCTCAGTAACTGACTTGATCTTATTTACTAACTTTGAAGTATGTCTGCTTTAAATTTCGGGGGAAATTGGTCTGTTACTAACGATCTTGTACAAATGAACTAAGCTGGGGACAAGAGCTAGAGTTTGATAATTGTTTGGATTTACTAAACTACGTCTGAAATACAGAGGGTAGAAATTTCAGGGAATTTGATTAGATATTAACGAAGATATGAGAGAGAGCTAAGGCGGAGGATAAGAGCTAGAGTTCGGTAACTGTTTGCATTTACTAAACTATGTCTGAAATACAGAGGGTAGAAATTTCGGGGAATTTGAATAGGTATTAACGAAGATGTGTGAGGGAACTAAGGTGGAGGACAAGAGCTGGAGCTCGGTAACTAAATTACTGTATTGAACTACGTTTGAAATATGATTATTTTAAAATTTTAGAGGGATTGGACTGTTAGTATTCATTATACGACAGGGGACTAAGGCGGGGATAGGAGCTGGAGCTCGATACCAAATTATTGTATTTTAATGCGTTTGAAATAGCTATGTTTTAAATCTCGAAGAAAATCATTGGATACTAGAGAAGATGTATTAGTAAAACTAGTCCCTGACTTTGTTTATATATGTAAAACTGAATAGTTTAATGAAAAG